>NW_026463248.1:0-73965 GCF_021730395.1 Mercenaria mercenaria
TTATGGTGATACAAGTTGTGTGCAAGTTTGGTTAAAATCAAATCATAAACTAGAAATTGCTTTTGTAAAAAAGCGCATGTCTCCCTAAATGCAAAGTCCTATAGACAATAGGTCAAAAGGGGTCAGGAGCGAAAGTCAAAGAGACACTGATTGTTGGCTGCAATAGGGATCATCCACTTGGCATGTCCAGTCATCCCGCTAAGTTTCAACACTCTTGGCCTAGTGGTTCTCAAGTCACTGTTCAGGCTCCTGTGACCTTGACCTTTGATCAAGTGACCCCAAAGTAAGTAGGGGTCATCTACTCTGCATGTCCAATCATCCTATTAAGTTTCAACATTCTCGGTCAAGTGGTTCTCAAGTTATTTTCCGGAAATGATTTTACATGACCAGGCCCCTGTGACCTTGACCTTTAATAGACTGACCCAAAAATCAATAGGGGTCATCTACTCTGCATGTTCAATCATCCTATGAAGTTTCAACATTCTGGGTCAAGTGGTTCTCAAGTTATTCATCGGAAATTGTTTTCCATGTTCAGGCTCCTGTGACCTTGACCTTTAACAGAGTGACCCCAAAATCGATAGGGGTCATCTACTCTGCATGTTCAATCATCCTATGAAGTTTCAACATTCTGGGTCAAGAGGTTCTCAAATTATTGATCGGAAATGGTTATCAATGTTCAAGCCCCTGTGACCTTGACCTTTAATGAAGTGACCCCAAAAACAAATACGGGTCATTTACTCTGCAGGAACAACCATCCTATGAAGTTTCAACATTCTGGGTCAAGAGGTTCTCAAGTTATTGATTGGAAACGGTTTTTGATGTTCAGGCCCCTGTGACCTTGACCTTTAACAGAGTGACCCCAAAATCGATAGGGGGTGGGGGAGACATAATGAAGCTGCTATTGTGCAGACAAGGTCAAAATAGCTAAATTTGGCCCTTTCAGGGGCCATAACTCTGGAACCCATAATGGAATCTGGCCAGTTCAAAAATGGAACCAAGATCTTATTGTGACATAAGTTTTGTGCAAGTTTGATTAAATTCAAATCATAAATGAAGCTGCTATTGTGCAGACAAAGTCAAAATAGCTCATTCTGGCACTTTCAGGGGCCATAACTCTGGAACCCATAATGAAATCTGGCCAGTTCAAGAATTTAACTAAGATCATATGATGATACAAGTTGTGTGCAAGTTTGGTAAAAATCAAATCATAAATAAAGCTGCTATTGTGCAGACAAGGTCAAGAAAGCTAATTTTGGCCATTTCTGGGGCCATAACTCTGGAATCCATTATGGGATCTGGTTTGTTCGAGAAAAGAACCGAGATCTTATGGTGACACAAGTTTTGTGTAAGTTTGATTAAATTCAAATCATAAATGAAGCTGCTATTGTGCAGACAAAGTCAAAATAGCTCATTCTGGCCTTTTCAGGGGCCATAACTCTGGAACCCATAATAGAATCTGGCCAGTTCAAGAAAGGAACCAAGATCTTATGGTGATACAAGTAGTGTGCAAGTTTGGTAAAAATCAAATCATAAATAAAGCTGCTATTGTGCAGACAAGGTCAAAATAGCTAATTCTGGCCCTTTCAGGGGTCATAACTCTGGAACCCATAAAGGAATCTGGCCAGTTCAAGAAAGGAACCAAGATCTTATTGTGATACAAGTAGTGTGCAAGTTTGGTAAAAATCAAATCATAAATAAAGCTGCTATTGTGCAGACAAGGTCAAAATAGCTAATTTTGGCCCTTCAGGGGCCATTACTCTGGAACCCATAATGGGATCTAGCCAGTTCAAGACAGAAACCAAGAGCTTATGGTGACACAAGTTGTGTGAAAGTTTGGTTAAAATAAAATCATAAATGAAACCACTATCGCGCAGATAAGAAATTGTTGATGCACAAAAATAGCAAATTCTGGCCCTTTAAGGGGCAATAACTCATGATGGGATCTGGCCAGTTTTCAAAACGAACTGAGATATCATGCCAATACAAGTTTTGTACCAGTTTGATCAAAATTGCTAGCAAAATGTGGTCTCTATCTTGTTCACAAGAAATCGTGGACGGACGGACGACGGATGCAGGGCGATCACAAAAGCTCACCCTGTCACTAGGTGACAGGTGAGCTAAAAATTCCATGTTACAACAAGAGGGCCATGATGGCCCTATATCGCTCACCTGTTATCATTGCACTTAAGGACAAGTCTTCAAGGTCAAAAGATCATAATAGAAATCAATCAAAAGAATTATGAGAAAATATAGTTGAAATTTTCTTTAAGTAACTTTAAAAACAAGATTTGAAAACTTTTTGTAGAGGTCCACTAGGCAATGCTACATGTCAAATATCTAAGCTCTTCTGGTTTATTTTTAGAAAATTTTGAAGATTTTTCTATGTACAATCAAGTAACCCCATGGGGCAGGGTCAATTTGACCCCAGGGGTCATGATTTGAATAAACTTTGTAAAAGTCTAATAGGCAATGCTACATGTCAAATACCTAAGATCTAGGCCTTCTGGTTTATTTTTAGAATTTTTTTTTAAGATTTTCCTATGTAAAATCAGGTGACCCCTAGGGCGGAGTCAATTTTGACCCCGGGGGACAAGGTTTGAACAAATTTTGTAGAGGTCCACTAGGCAATGCTACATGTCAAATATCTAGTCTCTAGGCCTTCTAGTTTATTTTTAGAAAATTTTTGAAGATTTTCCTATGTAAAATCAAGTGACCCCTGGGGCTGGGTCAATTTTGACCCAGGGGGTCATGATATGAACAAATTTTGTAGAGGTCCACTAGGTAATGCTACATGTGAAATATCTAAGCTCTAGGCCTTCTGGTTTATTTTTAGAAAACTTTTGAAGATTTTCCTATGTAAAGTCAAGTGACCCCTAGGGCGGGGTCAATTTTGACCCCCGGGTCATAATTTGAACAACTTTAGTAGAGGTCCAATAGGCAATGCTACATGTCAAATATCTAAGCTCTAGGGCTTCTGGTTTTTGAGAAGAAGATTTTTTAAATATTTTCCTATGTAAAATCAAGTGACCCCTGGGGCGGGGTCAATTTTGACCCCGGGGGCCATGATTTGAACAAATTTTGTAGAGGTCCACTAGGCAATGCTACATGTGAAATATCTAAGCTCTAGGCCTTCTGGTTTATTTTTAGAAATTTTTTGAAGATTTTCCTATGTAAAATCAAGTGACCCCTGGGGCGGGATCAATTTTGACCCCGGGGTCATGATTTGAACAATTTTAGTAGAGGTCCACTAGGCAATGCTACATGTCAAATATCTAAGCTCTAAGGCTTCTGGTTTTTGAGAAGAAGATTTTTTAAGATTTTCTTATTTAAAATCAAGTGACCCCTGGGGCGGGGTCAATTTTGACCCCGGGGTCATGATTTGAACAAACTTGGTAGAGGTCCACTAGGCAATGCTTCACACCAAATATCTAAGCTCTAGGGCTTCTGGTTTTTGAGAAGAAGATTTTTAAAGTTTTTCCTTTCGGTTGCCATGGCAACCAGTGTTCTGCATGGAATTCAATTCTTTGAACAATTTTGAAAGGGGGCCATCCAAGGAACATCCCTGTGAAGTTTCATCAAAATTGGCCTGTTGGTTTAGGAGGAGATGTTGTTTAAAGGAAAGTGTGGACGGACGTACAACGGACGGACGGACGGACGGACGCCGGACGGTGAGCGATCACAATACCTCACCCTGAGCACTTTGTGCTCAGGTGAGCTAAAAAGGCCTATCTCTGTCAAAATTCAAATCAGAGTTATGTGGATTGTTTCTCCTGGAGTAGACTTTGATAGTTAATAACTCTTTTAAGTTTTAAGTCCAAAGCTTTGATGGTAACAGAGATATTTGACTTGATCAAAAACTTTAACCAACTGTGATACCGAAGCCGATGCTGGGGCAAGTGCAATAGCTCTACTTTTTCGAGCTAAAAACCAGTACCGATGTCAGGCGAGAATTGGTGGTTGTGACCCCTAAAGGGCTTGAATCAACGACCTCTTAACCACTGCTCTCCTATTCTACAATTTGACCCAATAAAATGCTTTTTTACCTTCTAAGTTTGACCTTAAACTTAGACCTAGTGACCTGGATTGCGCCTTTGATCCAGGCGTCCTAGGTTGTGCACTCTGCATGTAATCTTGATGAACGTATGAAAATCATTTAAGCGGTTTTGGAGATATAAGGCAGACATGATATAAAGCTGTTAAATCTTTTATCCTCAGATAGTGACCCTTGGACCTATGGTCTTGGACATAAACTCTGCACTGCCTTGATGAGGTTAGCAATAATTATTGATGTATGAAGTGTGAACTCAAACCTAGTAAGCTTAATCATGCTCTTTGCAGTAAATCTGCTATGTGTGACCTTGACCTTTGAGCTTTGGGTCTGTGTTTGCACTTGACCTACTCTGGTGGATACCTGTGCCAAGCTGAATACTAGTTCATGGGTTAGTAACAGACTAGACGAGAACTAGGGCTTTCACTGAACTGGACAAATAGGGATTGCCTTAATAATAACAGATGTATAGACAGATCGAATCACCTTTTAAAGTTAATTGCCAGCCTATGTTCAAACTGCCTTTTAATTCATTTAATTACTGTTTAATTTAATCACAGATTATAAAATTATTTAACATACTGACTTTGAAATTATTAATAAGTACTTTAGTACATGTATAATATGACTTACTCTCTTTTGCATCAAAATACACTGCAGCTGAATATATCATTTTACTGTCGGCCAATCGAAGACCTCTTTGAAAACCCTCTTTCAAACTGTTCTGTGTATTTTTGACAGGAACATGGATAACTGTATTGTTGCTCAGGTTGCCAGGTTTTGTTGCAAAAGGTTTCTTCACATTACCTGTGTTAAAAAAAACACTTCTTCAGTGAAATGCTGTTTTCATTTTCAGTTTCATTATCAATCAAAAAGACTTTTTGCCTTACTTTTGTTCAATATGAGAATGTTGATACCTTCTTACAGGGTTAAAATTAAACTGACTCAATTGGCCTTGACCTTTGAAATTGGACCAGTGTTTTCTGACAAGAAGAGTTTTGAATCTTTCTCTGTGTACATGTACATGCAACATCTATTTTTTTTGCAAGTTGTATGCAAATATTTTTATATACATTTATCAGAATTCACATACATGTGATCTCCCCCGTGGGAGAGTAAAAATCCCAATATTTTCACCTTGCCACCCGTCTCCCGACCAAAACCATATTTCTCCCGCTTTTCAAAAAAAAAAATTTAAAAAAAATAGTATTATGACGGGGTTGATAATTACCGAGGAGTGCCAAACATGTTTACACAGTAAATCAAAGTATCACTGACTGTTGTGTATTATACATGTTTGACACACATGTAGCTGGAGGAAAGAGTTGTTTTTCACAGATGAATTATTAATTGTTTGTTTTGATAAGGGATTAGATTCCACCTGTCTCACGGAGCCGAATATCGGCCTAATCTCAGTGCCAATTAGGCTCCATTTTTACCAATTTGAAGCAAAAAGCTCCCAGTCATAAGAAATAATTCCCAACTGAAATGAATTATGATTATTCAAAGAAAAGTTTTGTTCGGTAATAAAATCACATGAATGTTGGAAAAACCAACCCATTACTATTTTTAGAATAGGAGTGTTATTTCCCCTTATGCAGTTAAAATTACGCCATTTTCTTCCAATGTTTACCAAATTAATTTGCTACTAAAATTGGACTTATTTCATTGAAATTGGATGAAAACACACACTCATTTATTTGATAACATCAACCTACATTATTCTGGTTAGGGTAAATACATGTTGATGCATTAATTTCTGTTTTCTATTTTTCATGTCAAAAATCATTAGTATTTTTATACGAAAGTGGGTGGGGTAAGGAATTTACATAATTTATGAGTTGTGTTCAGGCTGAACACCACTAAATCCAGCTGTTCTTTATTTCATATAAAATTCACTCACTTCATAACGGTTTTTCGACATTTTCTAGCATATCAGATTTTCAGAGACTTATATTCCCATAAAGAACTAGATCGCTACTTTAGAAAAACAAAAAGAAAAGGGGGTGTTAACTTTTATATAAGAAAACTACAGTTCGTTAAATACAACCCGCTGAATTTACTACTTTTCGCTTCTTTCAATTTCTCTTTTCGTGACATTAAATTCTTACACCGCCATTTTTATCTAGCATGCGATAGGAACATGCCGATTTCAACAGAATGCAAAGTGATACATACTGAAACGCGGTAGGGTAAAAGTAAGCACGTTGCTGCCGAGAAAATGCACTAGGAAAGGAAAAAAGATTAGTACTATTTATATTTGGACTACTTGTGACTAGACCTGCGGAGGCTTACATTCTATTTGGTAGTGATCAGCCTTCAGACCAATTTAAAGCTTCGTTTTTTTTTCAGTCCTCATGTAGAATAATGTTAATGCATGTTCACCACCATTTCAGACCTAAATCGAGACTTTGTTTCTACAAATTTAATCTGTTAAGAAAATTTAAAGTTAGAACAAGAGGGAGCTTATGTAATTAAGACAGCATGCTCGACTTTTCTCAGTGATTAACTCTGAATTAAAGCTTTGCCAGTAAAAGGGGCAATTAAAGCTTTGACAGTAAAAGGGGCATAATAGTCAATAGCTTTGAATGTAACAGAGATATTAGACATTATATAAAACTTTAACAAAAAAATGTAAGTTAAAAAGTGGCATAATTCTGTCAAAATTCAAATCAAGAGTTATGAGGATTGTTTCTTCTGGTGTAGACTTATATACGTTATTGTGTGGCCAAAAATGTTGGATTTCATCTCTTAGTTATGTGTCCGCGCACTTAATTTATGTCGTTAAAAAACCTCCAGTTTTGAGACCCCAACTCCAGCTGAAAAATGGCAAACCTCCAGTGTCGGGATTCTGAACTTATCACATGTATGGAATTCATCAAGTTTCATATGCACTCTTTTTCTTTTTATAAATATGGGTTTAAATGAACAAGTAGATTTTTGTGTGTGAAATGGCTAAGCGTATTTGCATTTCGATCAATATTTACGCAGCATAGTGTTTCCTGCAGACTCTTAAAGGGGCATGGTGCTTCCCTTGAAAAGGGGCACTTTTAACGCGCGGTTTGGCATTGAAAGGGCATTCATCCAAGAACGCTTGTCGGCGTCATTTTACATACTATTTTCTCATTGAATTTGAGAATCTTTCATATCTCAGATATGGGATAGATATTTTGTAGTATTCTTTATAATGCCTACCATGGCATGTGAAAGTGCTTTCCTTTCTTTTGTTTAAAGATGACACTGATGATTCATACTTTCAAACATTCTTATTCTGTTACCCTCATGAAGTGTTAGCTTGCATTTTCAGAGACAGATTTCAGGTGATAATTAATAAGCAACAAGTTTTATTGAACAACTATCAGTGCGCAACTTTATTTTGTCAATCATATCATTTCACCACTGATTTACGTTAAGAGAATAGGCAGTTCATCAAATCTACATGTAATCAATGACTTTGTACCTATATTGCTGATTAAACCCATTGTTCTTCCTTGCCAGTAAGATTTAGACGACAGGTCGAGTTGGA
This sequence comes from Mercenaria mercenaria, assembly GCF_021730395.1. NCBI lineage: Eukaryota > Metazoa > Mollusca > Bivalvia > Venerida > Veneridae > Mercenaria > Mercenaria mercenaria. The sequence continues at coordinate 7,575 of NW_026463248.1, forward strand.
AAGTTATATTTTGCTAGTGTTTTGGGCATGCGAAAACGAAAGTAGAATGCGACGTAAAAAGTATATGCTGTGAAATTTGCTAGATTAGGTCGTCTGCCACTATTTTTATCACTCCCCCGTTGCTCGGATGTTTTTTGCGATACATACAGTGACTGACTATGAATCAGTTTTTTTTTTCGTCTAATCACACATTATTCAGTAATATAAACATAAATGTGAATACCAATGGTTCATTGCGAGTAATAACTCAAAATTTCGGCTTGCCTGACGCATGCGGCTGTGCACTTTCATCTTAAATTTCGGCCTTATAAAATCATTTTGACAAATTATTTATGAAAACAAAACTAGGGCCTTGCATTTTTAGTTTATTCATTTAAATCTCGATCAGTTTTTATAACTTAATCACTAAGTTATCGGTTATTTTCATACCGATGTACGTTTTCAAATTTTCAAGATGGCGACGACTTCTGCATCGGCGCACCATGAATGTGCTTCGTAATATTACAAATCAAGACATCGATCGATTTTAATGAATTTGGTATCATTCTAAAGCTTAAACGTTTATCTTATTATTTTTATAAATGATATCCGTAAAGGAATAAAATAAATCTTGTAGATAAAATCGATATAAAATATTTTGAGTCTGGTCAATTTTCATGGGTTGGTCGGCGATCGGCAAACCTTCAATATTTTATTTTTAAAGGCCTAATTAGCGCATCAAAAATGTGCGATAATCAATCTACATTTTAAATGATTACAACCTTTTAAAATAATTATCGTTTAATTGAACGTTTCAATCATATCTTCCGTAAAAAGGCTACATGTTGCTTCTCCGTCGACGTGCTAAAAACAAACAAATTTTCATCTACTGTTCCCAATTAAACTATCATACAAGAGGGCCATGATGGCCCTATATCGCTCACCTGTTATCATTGCACTTGAGGACAAGAAGGTCCTCAGAAAAAATATCTAAGTCCAAAGGACAGGAACAACAAAGTAAGAAATTTAACCAAACAGAAAAACAAAATTCTTACAAGGTACAGATATGTCAAAATACACCTAAAAATTGGAGGTACCATCCATGTTGTACCACAGAAAAGTGGTCTCGGGTTTTCCCTACGGCCAATAATAAAAAAGTTACTAAAAATAAGCTATTTATAGTAACGTAAAAGGGAAGTAATCAAAAAGAAAATTATTGTAAGTGAACAAAAGAAGGATCTGCCAAATAAATCTGTTGACATAAATGAAATTTCAGATCAGTATCTTCATTAGTTACGGAAATATATCCATTTTGATTTGAAATAAAGGGAGGTAATTTGACATAAAATCAGTCCATAGTTATCTACCCTGATTGGCTCAGTCCAACTAATGACAATAATGAAATTTCAAATAAGTCCTATAAGTACTTACTGATATAAATCCATTTTGACTACAATCAGGGGAGGTAATCAGATATAAAATAACTCCGGAAACTACAACTGGATCTGATTTGTCATGATTTATTGTTGTTGAAGATATTTTGGAAGTCTGTATCAAATAAAACCATAAATGAAGTCTCTATATGGCTGCAAAAGCCAAAATAGCCAATTTTGGACCTTTAAGGGGCCATAACTCTGGAACCCATGATGGAATCTGGCCAGTTCAAGAAAGGAACCAAGATCTTGTGGTGATACAAGTTGTGTGCAAGTCTGGTTAAAATGAAATCATAAGTGAAGTTGCTATTGTGCAGACAAGGTCAAAATAGCTAATTTTGGTCCTTTCAGGGGCCATAACTCTGGAACCCAATAGGTGATCTGGCCGGTTCAACAAAGGAACTGAGATCTTATGGCAACACAAGTTTTGTGCAAGTTTGATTAAATTTAAATCATAAACGAAACTGCTATTGTGCAGAAAAGGTCAAAATAGCTAATTCTGGCCCTTTCAGGGGCCATAACTCTGGAACCCATAATGGAATCTAGCCAGTTCAAGAAAGGAACCAAGATCTTATAGCGATACAAATTGTGTGCAAGTTTGGTTAAAATAAAATCATAAATTAAGCTGCTATTGTGCAGACAAGGTCAAAATAGCTGATTTTGGCCCTTTCAGGAGATATAACTCTGGAACCCATAATGGGATCTGGCCAGTTCAAGAAAGGAACCGAGATCTTATGGTGATACAAGTTGTGTGCAAGTTTGGTTAAAATAAAATCATAAATGAAACCACTATCGTGCAGACAAGAAATTGTTGACGGACGGACGCACGGACGGACGGATGCACGCACGTACAGACGGACGACGGACGAAGGGTGATCACAAAAGCTCACCTTGTCACTATGTGACAGGTGAGCTAAAAACAGTAATTGATTGCATAATCCTGTCAGTTCTTAATCAGGGTCATTCACAGTTGATGCACCCACGTGTCGACCTGTTGATCACAGCCGCTAATTGATGGTACAATACACCGAACATGGCCCGCGGACATTGGCTTTCCAGACTGGTTTTGAAAAGGCACTTGTCAAGATAAATATACAAGCTTCATAGAATAAAAGGGCACGTGGCGCAAACGGGCGGTTTGAAGGGCAGCTTGGCAGCACTTCAAACGGGGCATGGCGCTGCGCCATGTTAAAAAGGCCTGCAGGAAACACTACAGCACTGTCAAGGCTGTCAAGGTAAGCTCAAGTGGTAAAAGCAGAATGCATTCAAATTACAGGTCACAGGTTGATCCAGGTTTGTCGTGACATCTTTTCTTCACATGTGATTCATAAATGGAAGTTGTTGGCTACTTTTGGTGTAAGCAGTACTGATAAAAATCTAGAAATTTGGGGTAAAACTTTGGAAATGAAACAGAGTAATTTCATTGGTGTTATCCCAAAATGTCAGAAAAATGTAACATAAAACAAGAGCTCGTCGAACACGAAATGCCCCCCTTGATGCATTCAGTAATTGCACAAGGAACAGAAATCATTTGCTCACTCTAAACAAAAGTTCCACTGTTCTGGTTCAATGTGACATTGACCTTTGACCTATTGACCTCAAGATCAACAGGGGTCATCTGCTGGTCATGAGCAACCTCCCTATTAAGTTTAGTGATCCTAGGCCAAACCGTTCTCAAGGTATCGTCTTGAAAGGGTTTAACTGTTCCGGGTCAATGTGACCTTGATCTTTAGCCTACAGACCTCAAAATCTATAGCGGTCAACTACAGGTCATGACCAGCGTCTCTATCAAGTTTCATGATCCTAGGCCCAAGCATTCTCAAGTTATTGTCTGGAAACAGTTAAAATGTTCCGGGTCACTGTAACCTTGACCTTTGACCTACTGACCTTAAAATAAATAGGGGTCATCTGCAGGTCATGATGAACCTCTCTATCATCTTTCATGACCCTTGGCCTAAGCATTCTGAAGTTATTGTCCAGAAACCGTTTAACTGTTCCTGGCCAATATGACCTTGAACTCTGACCAAATGACCTCAAAATCAATAGGGGTCATCTGCTGGTCATGATCAATCTCCCTATCAATTTTCTTGATCCTAGGCCCAAGCGTTCTTGAGTTACCACACGGAAACTGTTTTACTGTTCCTGGTCACTGTGACCTTGAAGTCTGACCTACTGATCTCAAAATCAATAGGGGTCTTCTGCTGGTCATGACCAACCTCCCTATCAACTTTCATGATCCTAGGCCCAAGCAATCTTGAGTTATCATCCGGAAACCAGTTAACTGTTCAGGATCACTGTGACCTTGAACTTTGATATACTGATCTCAAAATCAATAGGGGTCATCTGCTGGTCATGACCAACCTCCCTATCATCTTTCATGATCCTAGGCCCAAGCGTTCTTGAGTTATCATCCGGAAACCGTTTACCTGTTCAGGGTCACTGTGACCTTGACCTTTGATATACAGATCTCAAAATCAAACGGGGTTCATCTGCAGGTGATGATCAACCTTCAAATCAATTTTCATGATCCTAGGCCCAAGCATTCTTGAGTTATCATCCGGAAACGGATTGGTCTACATACAGACCGACCGACCGACATCTGCAAAACAATATACCCCTCCTTCTTCGAAGGGGGGCATAAAAAGCAGTCATGTCCCAGTTTCCTGTAGCTAATTCAGTTTGTTCGATTTGCTCCCATTCATGTGGGGGAAAGAAAACTGCGCTGTCGGATGAAAACCCTGTCATTCATTTTTGCAGACTTTTTTTTATTAAATGTTTATATCAAGCTATCTGAGAAATGTTCTGTGAAAATACCAGAATTTATAGCAAACAGATGTCAAATTACAATCACGAGTGAAAAAACATTTAATAGCAAATGGATGGTTTTTCAAAAATCTTGTAACTCATCTTTTCACCTGCAAAAATCTTGAAACTCAGCTATGTGATTGGGAAACTCACACAATCAAAAACTGTGTTTTAACATAGTAAAAAATTACTCATAGATATTAACTGATCAATCAGCTTCTCATTATATGTATAAAAAAATATTTTTTATGCCTAGTAAGTGACCTTACACCAAAAGACATGATGAAACAAGAGCTGTCACTATTAGTGACAAATGCCCTCGAAGCATGCCCAAGAATACTACAGTTGTCAGCGCAAAATAAACAAGCAACTTTAATGAATTGGTATCCCCGACCGAAAGGGTTTGCGGTGAGGAATGGCAAAAAATATACCTGGCAAAAAGTTAAGGATGTTACTAAGAAGCAAATAATTTCATTAGTCAAAATCATTGTAACAGACAATGAATGCTTTCATTTTGGGGGGTGGGGGCAGCGGGGGTGACAGAGTGAGGTTACGAAACTTCACACGTTGATTATAAATACCGATTGAAAATTAACAAGGCAGTCTGAAAGACAGCTAAATCCCCCGAAACTGCTATGGATAGTGAAAGGGTAAACCTTTGACCTTTAGCTGTGACCTTGACCTTAAACTGACATGGCTGACTCATGAACTCTGCACAATGTCTTGATGAGGTGATCATTTTGACCCAAGTTTCATGAAAATCCTTCAAGGGGTTTAGGAGATACAGAGCTCAAACCTTTGACCTTGAGTTGTGACCTTGACCTTGAGTTGACATGGCTGACTCATGAGTTCTTGATGAAGTGATCATTTGACCCAAGTTTGATGAAAATCCTTCAAGGGGTTTACGAGATACAGATTGGACACAGAATGGAAGGCTCAAACCTTTGACCCTAAGTTGTGACCTTGACCTTGAGCCAGCATGGCTGACTCATAAGTTCTGCACATCGTTTTGATGAGGTGATCATCTGACCCAAGTTTTATAAAATTCCTTCAAGGGGTTTAGGAGATACAGAGCGGACACAAAATGGAAGGCTCAAACCTTTGACCTTGAGTTGTGACCTTGATCTTGAGTCGGCATGGCTGACTCATGAGTTCTGCACATTGTCTTGATGAGGTGATAATCTGACCCAAGTTTCATGATTATCCTTCAAGAAGTTTAGGAGATACAGAGTGGACACATAATGGAAGGCTCAAACCTTTGACTTTTAGTTGTAACCTTGACCTTGAACCGACATGGCTGACTCATGGGTTCTGCGCATCGTCTTGATGAGGTGATCATTTGACCCAAGTTTCACGATCATCCTTCAAAGGGTTTAGGAGATATAGAGCGGACACAAAATGGAAGGCTCAAACCTTTCACCCCAAGTTGTGACCTTGACCTTGAGCTGGCATGGCTGACTCATGGGTTCTGCACATCGTCTTGATGAGGTGATCATTTGACCCAAGTTTTATAAAATTCCTTCAAGGTGTTTAGGAGATACAGAGCGGACACAAAATGGAAGGCTCAAACCTTTGACCTTGAGTTGTGACCTTGACCTTGACCTTGAGCCGACAAGGCTGACTCATGGGTTCTGCACATCGTCTTGATGAGGTGATCATTTGACCCAAGTTTCATGAAAATCCTTCAAGGGGTTTAGGAGATATGGAGCGGACACGAAAGTGTTACGGACAGACGGAAGGACGGACGGAGACCATTCCTATAACCCCCCAACATTTGTGGCGGGGGATTAAAAATAAACAATAAAAATTGTGGGGGGGGGGGGGGGGGGTGGGGGCGGATGCATGATCGGGGGGGTGGGCATGGCTGAGTGGAGAGGGAGGTGGGGGGACGGTGACAACTGGGGGGGGGGGGGGGGGGGGTAACCAAGGCAACAACTTCTAATCAAATGTTTATAATAAATATTCATGGAAAAGAATGAAAGAAGTTTAACAAGCAAATTCGATGAATTGGTATCCCCTGCCGAAAGGGTCTGTGGTAAGGAACAGCAAAAAACTATATCTGGCAAAAAGTTAAGAATGTTAAAAAGAAGCAAATAACTTCATTAGTCAAAATCAAATTAACAGAAAATGAATGTTTTTTTTTTTTGTGTGTGTGTTCGGGGGGGGGGGGGGGGGGGGGGGGGTGGAAAAAATAAAAAATTGGGGGGGGGGGGGGGGGGGGGGGGGGGATGTATGTTGGGGTGGTGAGCATGACTGGGTGGAGGAGTGAGGTGAAAGAATGATACAACTTTGCATGCTGATAAATATTCATGGAAGGTTAGAAATAAAAAAAGAAACAAGGGTGCCAGAATGTCACAATATACGCCCGTCACAGCAAATTTCTTTACACTAGCACCTGTATTTGCAAATGGAATTTTAATTTTCTAGTTGTTTACAATGTTTGTTTTTTTAGAAATTATTTTAAGTCCACAAAAAAAAATCCTTACCAGGTAGAGATACCTTAAAATACACCAAAAATTTGAAAGTAACATCAATGTTGTACCACAGAAAAGTGGTCTTGGTTTTTCCCTACGGTCAATTATAAAAAAGTTACAATGTAAGTTATTTATAGTAACAACTAAGGGAAGTTAATCTTTAAAGAGAAAAAAAAAAAAAAAAAAAAAAAAATCAAAAAAAAAAAATTACAAGTCCACACAAAAATCCTTACCAGGTCCAGGTAGAGATAGCTCAAAATACACCTCAGAATTGGATGTAACATGCATGTTGTACTACTGAAAAGTGGTCTCGATTTTTCCCTACGACTTGTAATGAAAAAGTTACAATATAAGCTATTTATAGTAACAGCAAAGGGAAGTAATTCAAAAGAAGGGACCAGTCCATGACACTCCGTCTCATGATGGTGTACAATTGTGCCAAGTTACATCAAAATCCCTCAATGCATGAAGTAGAAATGCTCCGGACAGTCATTCTTGTATCTGACCTTTGGATTCTAAGTGTGACCTTGACCTTAGACCTAGGGACCTGGTTCTTGCGCATGACACTCCGTCTCATGCTTGTGAACATTTGTGCCAAGTTGTATCAAAATCCCTCAATGCATGAAGAAGAAATGCTCCGGACAAAGTTTTCATTCTTGTATCCTTGACCTCTAAGTGTGACCTTGACCTTACCCCTAGGGACCTGGTGCTTGCGCAAGACACTCCGTCTCATGCTTGTGAACATTTGTGCCAAGTTGTATCAAAATCCCTCAATGCATGAAGAAGATATGCTCCGGACAAAGTTTTCATTCTTGTATCCTTTGACCTCTAAGTGTGACCTTGACCTTAGATCTAAGGACCTGGTTCTTGCGCAAGACACTCCCTCTCATTATGGTGAACAACTGTGCCAAGCTACATCAAAATCCTTCCATGCATGAAGAAGATATGCTCCGGACAAAGTCATTCTTGAATTTTTCATTCTTGTATCCTTTGGCCTCCAAGTGTGACCTTGACCTTAGACCTAGGGACCTGGTTTTTGCGCATGACACTCCGTCTCATGATGATGAACAATTGTGCCAACTTTCATCAAAATCCCTCCATGCATGAAGAAGATATTCTCCGGACAAAGTCATTCTTGAATTTGACCTTTGGCCTCTAAGTGTGACCTTGACCTTAGACCTAGGGACCTAGTTCTTGCGCATGACATTCCGTCTCATGATGGTGAACAACTGTGCCAAGTTTCATCAAAATCCCTCCATAAAAAGTTACAATGTAAGTTATTTATAGTAACAACTAAGGGCAGTTAATCTTTAAAGAGAAAAAAAAAAAAAAAAAAAAATTACAAGTCCACACAAAAATCCTTACCAGGTAGAGATAGCTCAAAATACACCTCAGAATTGGATGTAACATGCATGTTGTACTACAGAAAAGGGGTCTCGATTTTTCCCTACGACTTGTAATGAAAAAGTTACAATATAAGCTATTTATAGTAACAGCAAAGGGAAGTAATTCAAAAGAAGAGACCAGTGCATGACACTCCGTCTCATGATGGTGAACAATTGTGCCAAGCTACATCAAAGTCCTTTCATGCATGAAGAAGATATGCTCCGGACAAAGTTTTCATTCTTGTATCCTTTGACCTCTAAGTGTGCCCTTGACCTTAGACCTAGGGACCTGGTTCTTGTGCATGACACTCCCTCTCATTATGGTGAACAACTGTGCCAAGCTACATCAAAATCCTTCCATGCATGAAGAAGAAATGCTCCGGACAAAGTCATTCTTGAATTTTTCATTCTTGTATCCTTTGGCCTCTAAGTGTGACCTTGACCTTAGACCTAGGGACCTGGTTTTTGCGCATGACACTCCGTCTCATGATGATGAACAATTGTGCCAACTTTCATCAAAATCCCTCCATGCATGAAGAAGATATGCTCCGGACAATGTCATTCTTGAATTTGACCTTTGACCTCTAAGTGTGACCTTGACCTTAGACCTAGGGACCTGGTTCTTGCGCATGACACTCCGTCTCATGATGGTGAACAACTGTGCCAAGATTCATCAAAATCCCTCCATGCATGTAGAAGATATGCTCCGGACAAGGTCTGTGGACGCCGCCCGCCCGCCCACCCGCCAGGGGCGTTCCCATAATACGTCCCGTTTTTCAAACGGGCGTATAATAAAAAAAGGAATGAAAAAAATTTTCGGGGGAGGGGGGCAGGGGGGGGGAGGGTGTGGGCGACCAGGTGTGGGTACACAACTTCACATGTTTATAATAAATGTTCATGGAAAAGAATGAAAGAAGTTTAATGAAATTCTTCCAATTGGTTGGTTTGTTATGTACAAATCTGTGGATTTTTAAACAATTAAAGGGCAATAACTCTATGGAAAATTGACCAATAAAAAAAGAAAATGACGGGCATCATCAAAGTATGTTGGTTCATAGTATTTCAAGTTTCATGAAATTCTACAAACTTCTTACTGAGAAATGGCTGCAGATGTATAATTTTCATTTTTGCTTGTTCTATAGTTGTTTCGCAAATCGCAAACGGAGTTTGTCTTTTGTTTGTAAGGAAGGTAGTTAGGACTATTTGTACTCTGCGGCAAATCGTGTAGCAGAGTACCGTTGTCCTCATGGACACTGATTTACAAACCGGTTTAACTGTTTGTTAGAGCGTATAGTGAGATACTTAAGAGGATCAGATACATGTTGAAATCAGTTCTAGCAAAACTTTCATTGTGGCTTCAACTTCAATGCTGTTTTACAGGAGTAAAACGCACAAAATAAATGTTATGAGTATTTGCATGTTTACATACAATGTTCAAAATTATTTAAGTGTTTAAGCCTATTTATTTGCATGTTTACATACAGTGTTCAAAGTATCATAGTTTGCTTTTTTGAAGGCTTTAATATACATATGAAATTGTAAGAAAGATTTTTCTGTAGTGTATAAAAGTATAAACTGTCCGAGTATTCAGAAATATCCAATTTATATCAGTGTGCAGTTTATGGTATCACACAAAAGTTTATTTAAGAAATACTTAATGTAATTGAAACCGCCACATGTAATACTGTTATTTTATAGAGGAGGCACACTATTACAATATGTATTCATAAGTGTATCAAAATGTCATGAAATGAGAACATCCCGCCGTTCCTTGTCCAAACAGATGTCCAAGCCAGCCGTGGGTACAGGGTTCCAGAGGGTTTTTTATTCAAAAAGTTTTATCGGTAATAAAATCACATAAAATCAAGGTCACAACTCAAGGTCAAAGGTCTGGGCCTTCCATTTTGTGTCCACTCTAAATCCTTTATTCAATTTACTGGCGATTATTCTTATTACACTTCATAGCTGATAAAATGTTCAAAGTTTGTTACAGTCATTTCATAAATAATTAACGTACAAGTATAACAAGGCAGTCTGAAAGACAGCTAAATCCCCCGCCACTGTTATGGATAGTGAAAGGGTAAACCTTTGACCTTTAGCTGTGACCTTGACCTTGAACTGATATGGCTGACTCATAAATTCTGCACAACGTCTTGATGAGGTGATCATTTGACCCAAGTTTCATGAAAATCCTTCAAGGGGTTTAGGAAATACAGAGCGGACACAAAATGGAAGGCTCAAACCTTTGACCTTGAGTTGTGACCTTGACCTTGAGTCGGCATGGCTGACTCATGGGTTCTGCATATCGTTTTGATACGGTGATCATTTGACCAAAGTTTGATGAAAATCCTTAAAGGGGTTTAGGATACAAAGCAGACACAAAATGGAAGGCTCAAACCTTTGACCTTGAGTTGTGACCTTGACCTTGAGCCAGCATGACTGACTCATGGGTTCTGCATATCGTCTTGATGACGTGATCATTTGACCCAAGTTTGATGAAAATCCTTCATGGGGTTTGGGAGATAATAGAGCGGACACAAAATGGAAGGCTCAAACCTTTGACCTTGAGTTGTGACCTTGACCTTGAGCCAGCATGGCTGACTCATGGGTTCTGCATATCGTCTTGATGAGGTGATCATTTGACCCAAGTTTTATAAAATTCCTTCAAGGGGTTTAGGAGATATAGAGCGGACACAAAATGGAAGGCTCAAACCTTTGACCTTGAGTTGTGACCTTGACCTTGAGCTGGCATGGCTGACTCATAAGTTCAAGTTCTGCATATCGTCTTGATGAGGTGATCATTTGACCCAAGTTTCATGAAAATCCTTCAAGGGGTTTAGGAGATATGGAGCAGAAACGAAAGTGTTACGGACAGACGGACGGATGGAGACCATTCCTATAACCCCCCACCAATTGTGGCGGGGGATAAATAAAAAATGTTACAAATGGATTTTGAGAGACTGGGTGTTTCAAACCTTAAAAAAACACAACTTCATAAAATACAGCAAAAAAAATCACAAACCCATATTTTCAGACAATACAGAAACAAATGATTATTTTGACCCTGTTATGTTGCAGCTTTAAGCTTCTTGGTCCTACAAGCTGCTGTTTTGCATTGCCAATACACACATGAATTAAGTATCATATCATTTTTCCCAGTCCATATACAGCCCTTGTATTAAACAGCACATTTTTAAACTTTGATACATTTTAATCTGTGCAAAATGTCAAATTAGCAAATTTCATTATCTCAGTACCATTTGACACATCATCAGAATCTAGAAAATTTGGTAATCATGCTCATATTGTTTGACAGATCAAAACAAAAACCAAATAAAGATTGAATGAAAGGATTTTCATCTTTAAAAATTTGAAATCATTGAATTTCAGTAAGGCTTTAGCACAAAATATCTTTTCTGGCTAAACCCATTAAATTTTATTCTCTTAAAATTAGATGATTTTACAGCAGTTGTCTTCTGACCTAAAATCATTGAAAATACATACGATTTGCAGAGAACTCTGAAGCTGCTGAATTTCCCATATATTTCAACAACTGACTGGTCTTCAATGTTGGGACTGGAAAAAAAAACAAAAGCTCTTACTAACTGATGCAAGCTCATCATATAATGTTGACATGTGACCACTGGTATTAAGTGACTTCTATGAATTGATTGCTTTAAATTGTGCCCTAAGGTTTTAACTATATACCCGTCTGTACTTATTCCGTGCTCTTGTTGAAAAAACCATGGAAAGTAATAAAACTTCCATGGAATTTCAAGGTTTTCATGTAAGATTTACATGGATTTTTGCCGTGGTTGCTATTTTCCGTGCATTTTCTTACTATTCTCGGAAAAAATCCTTGGCAATGCCATCAAAACTCCACGGAAAACTGAAAAAGCTTAGGAAAAAACCTTGGAATCTGACACTTAGAAAATTTAAGATGAAGAAATTCTAACACTTAGAAAAAATTAAGCACGGAAACTCACACTTAGGAAAATTTTAGCATAAAGAATTTCGACTTAGTCAAAATTTGGCACGGAAAAAGGGCACGGAATGTTTCCGTGCAAAATTTAGACTAAGTCCACACTGATAGCTAGAATTTTAGCTAGATATTTTAGACATATTTAAACCATGGAGTGCAATATTTATGCAGCTATTCATTCAAAAGAATATTCATTCAAATACTGTAAAATCAGATACCCTTTCAAGATTGAAATTTTGTGAATATGGAAATCCTGTTCTATATATTCTCATTTATAATGCATTATTTGCACATGCATATATTCATACATAATTATTATTTAAGCCAGCCCTCAATTTTCACAATTATGGAAATTGTGAATACAGTCAAAACCTGTGTTAAAAGACCACCTGCAAAACAAAGACCACTTTTACAAAACCTGTCTGAAAAGACCATAATTTTTTTCTCAGTCAGACCATTATCAATGAATTATTTTAACCAGTTTAGAGAGACAATCTGTAAACAAAGACCACTTAAAATAATATTAATTTGCAGCAAAGAATTCATTCATTTTGAAAATCTCAAGATTTGTTTGGATTATACTTAGGTATTCAAATTAACTGAAATGAAACAAGGAATTTATATAATTAAAATTTATGTCAATGTTTACATTTTGTGTATTAAAAGGATGTAAATTAGAATTCTATCATTTTATTTATAATAATGTAAAAAGATATATCATTGAAATTATTAAGGTCCTATTTATATTGAAGCTATTTATTTTTTGGTTATTGAACACCTCAAACAACAGCACCTGATAATAGGCATTAAAAGACATGTCATAAGTACAATAAATTGTAAATGATATTATGCTTGTAATATAATGTTACATCATCATAACTGAATAAGTCTATTCTTTTGATGATTGGCAGTGATTAATTATCTTGCTTTTACAGCCAATTAATATACTGCTGTTCAATGTATACAGATGTGTTAACACACAGAGATACAGCTTATCTGATCAAGATAAGGACCAATGAAAATACAGGCTTCTGAAGCCATTTTACACCTGTACCCAAAAAATAATCCCAATATTTCTGCTTGTTTTTTTTGTTTTTTTTTTGTTTTTTTTTAATGTGATCTTTGCAAATGCTGTGAGCAAATAAATGGTCAAATTTCCCATGAACTGTATACTTATATATTTTAAGAACATTCTATATATTCCCTTCAGTAACTATATTGTACAAAGAAAATGGCTCATGAATACAAAATTTGAATGTAAACAGGAAGTTCTTTGTTCATGTTGTTGGAGGCAAACGGAATAGAGCTAACTTGAAACTCTAAAATGCTTTTAGAGAGATATCAGGTAAGAACATCAAACTTTCTAATGTAAAATTTAAGTTTTAAAGCTATATGTCACAGGTCTAGAATAAACAGACTGAGGCAGGAACTTTATTCATCTTAGTAAACTGAACTTTCACCTGGTTACAGGTAACTTTTTCAGGTATATGACTGAATGATAATTTATACTGCTTCTGAGAAAACAGCTAGTTTATGCATACTTAATTGTTGCAGTTTTCAATAATTAATTACTTGTAATAAGTACAAATATGTTAGTAAAATCACTTTGAACCTCTGACTAAACATTTTCAGATGAAAAGAGGGTGCATATCTAGTTATTTGAAGTATGCCTATGTATGAATTGATGTAGTCAGAGAAATCAGATGGCTTCAGTGACTATGCTACAGGATGATATGAGGTTACAGACAGAAATTTCATCAAGGATCAAGCATAAATTACAGAATATTTCAACTATAATTTGTAAGTTAAAATTTGCAAACTGTCTTATACTATACAATTACTATAAAAGGTTGATAAATTATTTATTTTTGTTGGTATTAACATCACACTAACAGGTTGATCATTACACCAACATTTTATGACATTATTTTTTTGTCAGTTCTAAATTCTAAAATTTCTTTTTAAGCTTGTCTGATTAAAAAATAAACTTGCATTATTGTATGGTCAAGCACTTACACAGATGAGGGATAGTACCCACAGGCAGTGCTCTCAATATTTTCTTTTCAGTGTCCAATAAATAAATAAATAAATAAATGGTTTTGATACATGTAGAATGTTTAAATGGTAATTTAACTACAAATTAAAACTGGCTTTAGAGTTGTCATTTCACATACTACTATACTAGGTTACAAATACTGTATTACCTAAAATTATATTTTAATCGCAATTACTAATATAATTTGTTTCTATAATTAATTAAAATTATGTTATATCATTTTCAGAAATGGCTGGAATGAAGTTCCTGACACTGGTGATGGTTTTGGAAAGCAAAGAGACATTCTGATGCCACCTTGTATTGAGCCTACGATACTCCAAAATTTTCTATCAAATTATTTTGATATTTAATATACCTTTTAGTTTAATTTTCAAGTTTAAGCTAAGTAAATTTTTATTTTTCTTAACCACAGATGTAAAAGCTGCTGGCAAATGTGTTATTCCCCTTTGAATTTTATACTTTTTGTGTTTTTGAAACCCAGACCTGTCTCAATATTTTATTAAAATAATTTTGTAATAATATTTCTTTTTTTTCTTTCCACTTTTCCTCAGTGCCAGGCCTAATTCAGAAATGCCAAAGATTTTCAATCTTTTTCTAGGTTGCAATTCTTTGAAATTGTTTGGATTTTCATAACAAATCTCAATGGAATTCATAGGAATTCACTGGAAATTTGTGTCAATACCAGCAATGTTTTCCAATGGTTTTCCATCAAACCTTTCCAAAACTTTTGCAAAGAATGCTTAGAAATTCCTTGAACTTTACTGCAATGATTTCCAATGAATTTTCAAAGAATTCCATGCCGATTTTTCAACTGCATGTTCCCCTGGGTATGTGAATTTAAATTCAAATTAATTTTCAGACTTCTCTACTCAAAATTCAAAGAAAATTTCAAACTGGGAAATTTTCCAAGGTTTCCGTGGTTTTTTTAAACTGAGAACATTTTATATGCTTCTCAGTTTTTAGAACTTGGATATTTTACAAGGATTTCCGTGGTTTTCGTTTATGGACCATGGAAAAAAACACACGGAGAACTGCAAGAGTTCCGGGCCTTTTTACCATGGAAAATATCCGAGGTTTTGTACCACAGAAAATATCCAAGGTTTTGTACCACGGATTTGGTCCGATACTCCAAGGTTTCGAGGTTTATTACCACGGAAAATATTCAAGGTTTAAAACCACGGAAGTTGTCCGAATACTCCAAGGTTTCCAAGGTTTCTATCCATGGAAAAAATCCAAGGTTTTTTGCTGCGGAAAATATCCACGGTTAAGTACCACGGAAGTTGTCCGAATACTCCAAGGTTTCCATGCATGTGCATTTTACGAGGTTATTTCGCCCAGGTTTCCGAGGTTTTATTCCCTGATTTTTTTTCTTTGGTCAAAATCTTTCAAAATAAAAGAGTCCGAATACTCCATGGTTTTTTTCCAAGCTGTTTTTCCAAGCTTTCCATGGAAAAAGTACAGACGGGTACTGACTTTTTCCGTACATCCCCAGCCGGCAGGTACAATTATCTGCAATAGTATCTATATTAAATGACCTTGTATAAAACTTCTCTAGAGGCATTTTTGTTCCTGTCTTATTATCAGATAAGTCTGCACTTGTATATTATAATTATACAATCAACATTCCTAACAGTTCAGCTAACAAATGATTTCTATGGTCAGTGTATTGGAAAAAGTATTCACCATATTAAAACAAATTTGGAACATAATCATAGTTTTGTGTGCATCTTTATCAGTAATTCAGCAAAATACTTGTAATTTTGAGTTTATCAAAATTCAATCATTAAGAAACCACTTTTTGCCAGTCCCTTGTTTGGTCTCTTAATACAATGTCTACTGTACATATAATAGACACAGAATGTTGGCTAACAGTGATACCTGAATCAGAAAAGAATTATGATAAAATTACAAAAATATAGTTACTATGTACCTTTACAAACTCAGAAAGCTATGTAATAAACATTTCTTAATAATCAAAGAAACAAGCAAATTCAGTGAATTGGTATCCCTGCCAATCGGGATAAAGGTGTTGCAGAAAATGGAATAAAATCACTATTAATAATATATTTATAAGAACAAAAGCACTATTTTTATAATATATTAATAAGAACAAAGTGCCATAAATCTCATTTTCTTCATGCAGGGCCACATTTCCCACAGCATTTAACATTGTTTTTAAACATTGTTTTATAGCAGGTAACATTTCTGTCATGTTTTATTGAAATCCTACAAACCAATTCTGAGATATGACTTGGACAGACAAAAAATCAAATTAAAAAACTATATATGTACTATATATCTATCATTGCAAAGGGATATAAATCTTGTCTTCCTCATTCAATCTAAATAAAACTTGCAGGGCCAGACTGCCCTATAGCACTGCACATTTCTACCATATTTTATTGAATTTTTCCAGCCATATCTGAAAAATGACTCCAGATGGACATAAAATGGACTATGTATGTAATATTACATTATTATAATATAAGTACAAATGGCATATATCTTGTCTCCCTCAAACAATCTTAATGAAATTTGCATGGCCTTATTGCCCTATAGCAGTTAATATTTCTACCATATTTTATTGAAATCCTTCAAACCATATAGCAATATACACAAAGCAAAGTAATATATGACCTTTGACCCCTAAGTGTGACCTTGACCTTGAAGCGAGTCATCCAAAACATGTGCTCTGCATGTCGTCTCAGTGTGGTGAACATTTGTGCCAAGTTTCTTTGAAATCCTTCAAGCAGTTGCAAGAGCGAACATGAAACACAATCATATGACCTTTGACCCCTAAGTGTGACCTTGACTTTGAAATGAGACATCCAAAACATGCGCTCTGCACGTCGTCTCAGTGTGGTGAACATTTGTTTCAAGTTTCTTTGAAATCCTTCAAGGGGTTCAAGTTACAGAGTGGACATGAAATTGCTAACGGATGGACAGACGAACGGACGGACGGACACCAGGACCATAACATAATACGTCCCTTCGGGCGTAAAATAAATGACATCAAAGAAAAATTACAGTTACCTGTTGCTACAATAGCCACCTAAGTATCCAATGTAAGCACTGATGGACAGACACATAGACAGGGGATAATAATAAACACCAATCTTAGCTGGGTGGATCAATTTACTGAAACTCCCTAAAATTGATCACCAAACATGCTAGACACTTTCTTACTTCAGATAAATATAATTTTACTGTTATCTTTCTACCTAAGCTGACTCCAAGATTCTTTGTATTTTAAAGAATATTAATAGCGGACATCATAACAATTAATAATCTTGTGAAAACACAACTTAGCTTTTATAAATTTACAATTTCTCACATTTAAACTGTTGATCTCATTCAGTGGTAAAAAATGTAGTGTGATGTTAATTGACAGTTTCAGATCTGATTTCATATACCCTTTGTGTCATTTGAAACTTACAGAGGTACATGTACCATGGAAAGTATGAGAGGACATGAAAACTAGAATGGTTTGATAACTGTTATAGGCAAAAATTAATTCAGCTAACATTGTCAATATTTTATTTTGATATACATAAACAGTAGTGTCTTATGTTCAGATAAATATTCAAGGCAAATAAAACAAACAAACCAGAGGTGTTATCAAAGAAAACCACAAGAGCTTCTGCCATTCCACATGCGGCCGCAGAGGAAGCCATTTCTGCATTTATAGTCACTCCAGAACATTGCATCTTCCTACTTGTCAAATGGTCAACTTCTTGTTTCACAATTTTGTCATCTTCTAAATTATAAGTAAAAACTGCAGTTATTTTATAACTAGAGGGTCATTGACCCTAAAGCAGTCACCTGTGTACAAGGCTTTAAGTGACACTGTTTGTATAAAGTAATGGTACAAGTATTGATAGGTTTCTTCTACACACATTCTTTAACCTAAAGCAATAGTAAGACAGTACAACTCTGATATCATATGCCAACAAGAGTGCCAGAATGTCACAATATACGCCCGTCACAGCAAATTTCTTTACTCTAGCACCTGTATTTGCAAATGGAATTTTAATTTTGTGGTTGTTTAGTAATCATTGTAAGTCATTTGTTTTTCTAAGTCCACAAAAAAACTCCTTACCAGGTAGAGATACATTAAAATACACCTAAAATTTGAAAGTAACATCTATGTTGTACCACAGAAAAGTGGTCTTGTTTTTTCCCTACGGTCAATTATAAAAAAGTTACAATATAAGTTATTTATAGTAACAACTAAGGGAAGATAATCTTAAAAAAAAAAAAAAAAAAAAAAATCCAAAAAAAAATTGTAAGTCCACACAAAAATCTTTACCAGGTAGAGATTGGTCAAAATACACCTAATAATTGGATGTAGCATGCATGTTGTACTAGAGAAAAGTGGTCTCGATTTTTCCCTACGACTAGTAATGAAAAAGTTACAATATAAGCTATTTATAGTAACAACAAAGGGAAGTAATTCTAAAGAAGGGAACTGCGCAAGACACTTCGTCTCATGATGGTGTATAATTGTGCCAAGTTACATCAAAATCCCTCCATGCATGAAGAAGAAATGCTTCGGACAAAGTCATTCTTGTATCTGACCTTTGGCCTCTAAGTGTGACCTTGATCTTTGACCTAGGGACCTGGTTCTTGTGCACGAGACTCCGCCTCGTGGTGGTGAACATTTGTGCAAAGTTATATCAAAATCCCTCTATGCATGAAGAAGAAATGCTCCGGACAAGGTTTTCATTCTTGTATCCGTTGACCTCTAAGTGTGACCTTGACCTTAGACCTAGGGACCTGGTTCTTGCGCATGACACTCCGCCTCGTGGTGGTGCACATTTGTGCCAAGTTATATCAAAATCCCTCCATGCATGAAGAAGATATGCTCCGGACAAAGTTTTCTTTCTTGTATCCTTAGACCTCTAAGTGT
This sequence comes from Mercenaria mercenaria, assembly GCF_021730395.1. Lineage (NCBI taxonomy): Eukaryota > Metazoa > Mollusca > Bivalvia > Venerida > Veneridae > Mercenaria > Mercenaria mercenaria. The sequence goes on from NW_026463248.1 coordinate 26,598, forward strand.
GACCTTGACCTTAGACCTAGGGACCTGGTTCTTGTGCATGACACTCCGTCTCATGATGATGAACAATTGTGCCAACTTTCATCAAAATCCCTCCATGCATGAAGAAGATATGCTCCGGACAAAGTCATTCTTGAATTTGACCTTTGACCTCTAAGTGTGACCTTGACCTTAGACCTAGGGACCTGGTTTTTGCGCATGACACTCTGTCTCATGATGGTGAACAACTGTGCCAAGTTTCATCAAAATCCCTTCATGCATGTAGAAGATATGCTCCGGACAAAGTCTGTGGACGCCGCCCGCCCGCCTGCCAGGGGCGTTCCCATAATACGTCCCGTTTTTCAAACGGGCGTATAAAAATCAAGGCTCTAGCTATTATTGATTGAGAGAAGAAGATTTTCAAAGTTTCTTATATAAAAGCCTATAGTATAGAGATAGTACCTAAAAGTTCAAATTATGAAAAACAATTAAAAAATTAACGTTGATTGCTTATATACATATACTTAAGACAAATATAATACTCCAGTCTTGATCTGATCATTTTCAAGCATGTTCTTGAAGATTATCTGAAACTTCTTATTTAATTTCCATGTACTCGCTCTTGCAGATAGTCCTACCTATGTAGCCATTGATAAATATTTAATCCCCAATTATAACTGGATTATTGCAGAAAAAACTTGTATCAATGCAAAAGAATTGTTAAATACATGCATATTGTATGATATCACAAAATGGTTTAAGATTCATAAAATAAATTCAGATCTACCATTTAAGCTGAAATTTAGATATAATGTTATTTATACCATATCACACATCATATATAAAAACAAGAAAAAACTCTTCAGTATTTACCATGAAAATGGACATTTAAATGAAATGACATATCACTAAGTTTTTAACCATACAGATACTGCATTCTGCCTTTTGATATTTGTCATACAGGTGTAAATGTAAATGCAAGGTAGGATTATCATTTGGTTAATTGATTGATCTCTAGTACTATGTCTATATAGTAAGTACATGTCACATACAAGGGGCGTGGCCATTTTTAACCTTAGGACAATAATTTGGTCAATTATGGAAGAGAGTTAAACCCTTATATCACATGCCAAATATCAAAGCTCAAGAGAAAAAGATTTTTAAAGTGTGGCAGCTGAAAACCTATTTTTAACCAAAAAGACCGATATGTTCAATGAACCTGAACAATTTGAACATCTTTGAAAGAGGGGTACCCAGAGATGGTTTGTGTAAAGTTTCATCAAAATCCATTCAGTGGTTCTGTAGAAGATGTTGTTTAAAGAAATTGTTGATGAAAAGTGCCCACGCCCTTTGGCGCCCACTTTTTTCATGAATCAGAATAATTTGAATAAAATTGGTAGAGGGTCAAACAAGGACCATTTGTGCAAAATTATTTTAAAATCAGGCCAGCAGTTTCACACAAGAATAGTTTTTAAATTTCCACTATATACGTTCTGGGAAAAGTGACCACGCCACCTGGGAGCCATGTTTTTTTGACAAATCGGAATAATTTGAACAATCTTGGTAGAGGGTCAAATAAAGACCATTTGTGTAAAATTATTTTAAAATTGGGCCAGCAGTTTCACACAAGAAGATTTTTTAAAGTTTCAACTTTATGCATATAGTGAAAAGTGGCCACGCCCTCTGGCGGCCATATTTTTTGAAAATCAAAATAATTTGAACAATCATGGTAGAGGGTCACACAAGGACCATTTGTGTGAAATTATTTTAAAACTGGGTCAGCAGTTTCAAATAAGAATATTTTTTAATTTCCACTATTTACATAAAGTGACCACGCCCCCTGGCGGCCATGTTTTTTGACGAATCAGTATAATTTGAACAATCTTGGTAGAGGGTGACAGACCATTTGTGTAAAATTATTTCAAAATCGGACCATTGGTTAAGGAGGAGATGTCGTTTGAAGATTTTTCTATTTTTAGCTTTGGCAGCCACTATGTGCAACCAAGCGGAACCATTTGAACAACTTTGGAAGGACCACTCAAGGAACATCCAGGCCAAGTTTCATCAAAATCCATTCAGTGGTTTTGGGGAAGATGTCGTTCAAACACAATTGTTGGCGATGGACGGACAGATGGACACAGCGTGGTCACAATACCTCACCATGAGCACTTGAGCTTAAAACAACCAAAAACAAGAGGACCATAATGGCCCTATATTGCTCACCTGTTATCATTGCAATTGAGGACAAGAAGGTCCTCAGAAAAAATATCAAAGTCCAAAGGACAGGAACAACAAAGGGAAGAAATTTAACCAAAAAGAAAACAAAAATTCTTACAAGGTACAGATATGTCAAAACACACCTAACAAGAGCGCCGCCAAGCGGGGCAATATACGCCCGAAGGCTTACATCTTAGGATGGGAGCAAAATTTTAAGAACTTGACTGTTGTAGCCCCAAAGGGCTGGAACAACAAAAGGAAAACTTCAAAAAACAAATCTAAGTCCACAAAAAAAAATATTCAAAGTCTACAAAAAAATCCTTATCAGGTACAGGTATGTAAAAATACACCTTAAAATTGGAGGTACCATCCATGTTGTACCACAGAAAAGTGGTCTCGGTTTTTCCCTACGGCCAATAATAAAAAAGTTTCAAAATAAGCTATTTATAGTAACATAAAAGGGAAGTAATTCAAAAAAAAAATTATTGTAAGTACAAAAAAGAGATCTGCCAAATAAAAACAAGAGCCATGTTACACATGACTAATCCCCCCGCCGGGCATATTATAATTGAAGGCTAAAGTTCCTGGCAAGTTAGTGTCTGAAAGTATTAATTGTGGGGAAAGCTTTGAAGAACCGTTTAGTTGTGGTCCGCATCAGGGGTTTTAAGATGTAGAAGAAAGAATAAGTCAGTAGTGAGGTGGTTTACTGCTAAATTTTATTAATTTTCATGAACAGTATAGCTATGATGTTTTTTTATATGGCTACTGTAAAAAGAAGGAATGGAAATTTAACAGGGAACAAGAGTGCCAGAATGTCAAAATATATGCCCGTCAAAGCAAATTTCTTTACTCTAGCAGCTGTATTTGCAAATGGAATGTTAATTTTGTGGTTGTTTAGTAATCATTGTAAGTCTTTTGTTTTTTAAAGTCCACAAAAAAACTCCTTACCAGGTAGGGATACCTTATATATAATAAAATACACCTAAAATTGGAGAGTAACATCTATGTTGTACCACAGAAAAGTGGTCTTGTTTTTTCCCTAGGATCAATTATAAAAATGTTACAATATAAGTTATTTATAGTAACAACTAAGGGAAGTTAATCTTTATATAAAAAAAAAAAAAAAAAAAAAAAAAAAAATGCAAGTCCACACAAAAATCTTTATCAGGTAGAGATTGGTCAAAATACACCTCAAAATTGGTTTAGCATGCTTGTTGTACTAGAGAAAAGTGGTCTCGATTTTTCCCTACGACTACTAATGAAAAAGTTACAATAAAAGCTATTTAAAGTAACAACAAAGGGAAGTAATTCTAAAGAAGGGAACTGTGCATGACACTTCGTCTCATGATGGTGTATAATTGTGCCAAGTTACATCAAAATCCCTCCTTGCATGAAGAAGAAATGCTTCGGACAAAGTCATTCTTGTATCTGACCTTTGGCCTCTAAGTGTGACCTTGACCTTAGGCCTAGTGACCTGGATCTTGCGCATGACACTCCATCTCGTGGTGGCGAAAATTTGTGCCAAGTTATATCAAAATCCCTCTATGCATGAAGAAGAAATGCTCCGGACAAGGTTTTTATTCTTGTATGCTTTGACCTCTAAGTGTGACCTTGACCTTAGACCTAGGGACCTGGTTCTTGCGCATGACACTCCGCCTCGTGGTGGTAAACATTTGTGCCAAGATATATCAAAATCCCTCCATGCATGAAAAAGATATGCACCGGACATTTTTTTAAAGAAAATATGATAAAGGGAAATAACTCAAAAAATAGGCAAGGTAGAGTTATTGTTCTTGCACACTGCACTTCCTCCAAATGTGTTCTATCAGTGTATGAAGTTTGAAGAAAATCCCTCCAGTACTTTTGGGGTTATGCTCCGGACAAAATGTTTTAAGAAAATAAGATAAAGGGGAATAACTCAAAAATTAGGCAAGGTAGAGTTATTGTTCTTGCACACTGCACTTCCTCCAAATGTGTTCTATCAGTGTATGAAGTTTGAAGAAAATCCCTCCAGTACTTTTGGAGTTATGCTCCGGACAATTTTTTTTTAAGAAAATATGATAAAGGGAAATAACTCAAAAAATAGGCAAGGTAGAGTTACTGTTCTTGCACACTGCACAAAGATCGTTGCAGATGCACGAACGGACGCACGCACGCACGGAGAGCATTTCTAATATCCCCTTCGCCTTTGTAAGTACAAAAAAGAGATCTGCCAAATAAAAACAAGAGCACTGCAATGCAGAGCAATATACACAAAGCAAAGTCATATATGACCTTTGACCCTTAAGTGTGACCTTGACCGTGAAGCGAGTCATCCGGAACATGCGCTCTGCACATCGTTACAATGTGGTGAACATTTCTGCCAAGTTTCTTTGAAATCCTTCCAGCAGTTCAAGAGGTACAGAGCGGACACAAAACAAACTGATATGACATTTGACCCCTAAGTGTGACCTTGACCTTGAAGCAAGTCATCCGGAACATGCGCTCTGCACGTCATCTTGGTGTGGTGAACATTTGTGTCAAGTTTCTTTTAAATCCTTCAAGGGGTTCAAGAGTTACAGAGCGGACACGAAACAAGCTGATATGACCTTTGACTCCTAAGTGTGACCTTGACCTTGAAGCGAGACATCCAAAACATGCACTCTGCACATCGTCTCGGTGTGGTGAACATTTGTGTAAAGTTTCCTTGAAATCCTTCAAGGGGTTCAAGAGTTACAGAGCGGACACGAAATTGCTAACGGACAGACGAACACCAGCGTCATAACATAATACGTCCCTTCGGGCGTATAAAAATTGGAGGTACCATCCATGTTGTACCACAGAAAAGTGGTCTCAGTTTTTCCCTACGGCCAATAACAAAATAGTTACTAAAAATAAGCTATTTATAGTAACATAAAAGGGAAGTAATTAAAACAAGAGGACCATGATGGTCCTGAATCGCTCACCTGTTCCCACATGACCCAGTTTTGAGTATGACGTCTTTTTTTCTATTAATTGACATAGTGACCTAGTTTTTGAGCTCATGTGACCCAGTTTTGAACTTGACCTAGATATTATCAAGATAAAAATTCTGACCAATTTTCATGACGATCCATTGAAAAATATGGCCTCTAGAGAGGTCACAAGGTTTTTCTATTATTTGACCTATTGACCTAGTTTTCGAAGGTACGTGACCCTGTTTTGAATTTTACCTAGATATCATCAAGGTGAACATTCTCACTAATTTTCATGAAGATCTCATGAAAAATATGGCCTCTAGAGAGGTCACAAGGTTTTTCTATTTTTATATCTACTGGCCTAGTTTTGGACCGCACATGACCCAGTTTCGAAACTGACCTAGATATCATCAAGGTGAACATCCAGACCAATTTTCATGAAGATCCATTGAAAAATATGGCCTCTAGAGAGGTCAAAAGATTTTTCTAATTTTAGACCTACTGACCTAGTTTTTGACCGCAGTTGACCCAGTTTCAAACTTGACCTAGATATCATCATGATGAACATCCAGACCAACTTTCATACAGATCCCATGAAAAGTATGGCCTCTAGAGAGGTCAAAAGGTTTTTCTATTATTTGACCTACTGACCTAGTTTTTAACGGCACGTGACCCAGTTTCAAACTTGATCTAGATATCATCAAGATGAACATTCTGACCAATTTTCATGAAGATCCATTCTAGGATATGGCCTCTAGAGAGGTCACAAGGTTTTTCTATTTTAAGACCTACTGACCTAGTTTTTGATCGCAGTTGACCAAGTTTCAAACTTGACCTATATATCATCAAGATAAACATTCAGACCAACTTTCATACAGATCCCATGAAAAATATGGCCTCTAGAGAGGTCGCAACGTTTTTTCATTATTTGACCTACTGACCTACTTTTTGAAGGCACTTGACCCACTTTCGAACTTGACCTAGATATCATCAAGATGAACATTCTGACAAATTTTTATGAAGATCCATTCACAAGTATGGCCTCTAGAGAGGTCACAAGGTTTTTCTATTTTTAGACCTACTGACCTACTTTTTGACCACACATGACCCAGTTTCGAACTTGATCTAGATATCATCAAGATGAACATTCAGTCCAACTTTCATACAGATCCCATGAAAAATATGGCCTTTAGAGAGGTCACAAGGTTTTTCTATTATTTGACCTACTGACCTAGTTTTTGATGGCATGTGACCCACTTTCGAACTTGACCTAGATATCATCAAGGTGAACATTCTGACCAATTTTCATGAAGATCTTGTGAAATATATGGCCTGTACAGAGGTAACAAGGTTTTTCTATTTTTAGACCTACTGACCTAGTTTTTGACCGCACGTGACCCAGTTTCAAACTTGACCTAGATATCATCAAGATGAACATTCTGACCAATTTTCATAAAGACCCCATGAAAAATGTGACCTCTAGAGTGGTCACAAGCAAAAGTTTACACACGGACGCACGCACGCACGGATGGACGACTGCCGATGGACGCTGCGCGATCACAAAAGCTCAACTTGTCACTTTGTGACAGGTGAGCTAAAAACAAGAGGGTCATGATGACCTTGGATCGCTCACCAGAGTAATATGAGCTACATGTTTCAAATGTCAAACTGATGATTTTTAGAAATTTTTTGGAAGATTTTCCTATGTACAATCAAGTAACCCCTGGGGCGGGGCCAATTTTACCCCGGGGGTCATGATTTGAACAAAGTTTGTAGAAGTCTACTAGGCAATGTTACATATCAAATATCTAAGATCTAGGCCTTCTGGTTTATTTTTAGCAAATTTATGAAGATTTCCCTATGTACAATCAAGCAAACCCTGGGCCTGGGTCAATTTGACCCTGGGGGGGGGTCAAGATTAGAACAAATTTTGTAGAGGTCCACTAGGCAATGCTACATTTGATATATCTAAGCTCTATGCCTTCTGGTTTATTTTTACAAAATTTTGAAGATTTTTCTATGTACAATCAAGTAATCGTATGGGGCGGAGTCAATTTGACCCCGGGAGTCATGATTTGAAGACATTTTGTAGAAGTCTACTAGGCAATGCTACAAGTCAAATATCTAAGATCTAGGCCTTCTGGTGTATTTTTAGAAAATTTTTGAAGATTTTTCCTATGTAAAATCAAGTGACCCCTAGGGCAGGGTCAATTTTGACTTCGGGGGTCATGATTTGAACAAATTTTGTAGAGGTCCACAAGTCAATGCTACATGTCAAATATCTAAGCTCTAGACCTTCTGATTTATTTTTTAAAATTTTTTGAAGATTTTCCTATAGAAATCTATGTAAAATCAAGTGAACCCTGGGGTAGGGTCAATTTTGACCATGGGGTCATGATTTGAACAAATTTAGTAGAGGTCCACTAGGCAATGCTACATGTCAAATATCTAAGCTCTAGGGCTTCTGGTTTTTGGGAAGAAGATTTTTTAAGACTTTCCTATGTAAAATCAAGTGACCCCTGGGGCGGGGTCAATTTTGACCCCGGGGTCACGATTTGAACAAATTTGGTAGAGGTCCACTAGGCAATGCTTCACACCAAATATCTAAGCTCTAGGGCTTCTAGTTTTTCAGAAGAAGATTTTTAAAGTTTTTCCTTTTGGTTGCCACGGCAACCAGAGTTCTGCATGGAATTCAATTCTTTGAACAGTTTTTGTAGAGCTTCACCCAAGGAACATTCCTGTGAAGTTTGGATGAAATTGGCTTAGCGGTTTATGAGGAGATGTTGTTTAAAGTAAAAGTTTATGGACAACGGACGACGGACAATGGACGCTGGACTACGGACAGTGAGTGATCAGAATAGCTCACCCTGAGCCTTTGGCTCTGGTGAGCTAAACAAGAGCTGTCTGATGACAGCGCGCTCGACTATTCGAAGAACTGATTGAAGAATGGGGTCAAAATATTTCCACAGATATTCAGACAAAAGAAATAAATAGATTAGACAAACAATGATCCTGTATTTCTTTGATTTCGATAAGTCTTGCACTAAATGGCAATGTATGAACCAATTTCAAAGTCCAAAAAGGGCCATAATTCAGTCAAAATAGTTATGAACTCTTGCCTACAGATGTAAAATTAATAATGATAAACAAGTGTTCAAAGTTTAAAAGCCATATGTCAAATAGTTTTGACAAAACGTGGACTTGTATGAAAACAGAACCAATTTCAAAGTCCAAAAAGGGCCATAATTCAGCCAAAATAGATGACAGAGTTATGTACTCTTTCCTACAGATAGAGACTATTATACTAAACAAGTGATAAAAGTTTCAAAGCCATAGGTCAAACACTTTACAAAAAATATGAACTGGTACGGAAAACTTAACCAAGATTTCTAAGTCAAAAGGGGCCATAATTCAGCCAAAATCCTTGATGGAGTTATGTACTCTTGCCTATAACTGGATATGGTGATGGTAAACAGGCGTTGAAAGTTTCAAAGCTTTATCTCAAAAGACTTTGTCAAAATATGAACTGGTACGAATATTAACCCAGATTTCTAAGTCAAAAAGGGCCATAATTCAGCCAAAATCCTTGATGGAGTTATGTGCTCTTGCCTATAACTGGACATGGTGATGGTAAACAAGTGTTGAAAGTTTCAAAGCTTTATCTCAAAAGACTTTGCCAAAATACAAACTAGTACGAAAAACTTAACCAAGATTTCTAAGTCGAAAGGGGCCATAATTCAGCCAAAAACCTTGATGGAGTTATGTACTCTTGCCTATAACTGGCCATAGTGATGGTAAACAAGTGTTGAAAGTTTCAAAGCTTTATCTTAAAAGACTTTGTCAAAATATGAACTGGTACGAAAAACTTAACCATGATTTCTAAGTCAAAAGGGGCCATAATTCAGCCAAAATCCTTGACGGAGTTATGTGCTCTTGCCTATAACTGGACATGGTGATGGTAAACAAGTGTTGAAAGTTTCAAAGCTTTATCTCAAAAGACTTTGTCAAAATGTGGACTGGTACGAAAAACTTAACCAAGGTGTGACGCCGACGCCGACACCGACGCCGACACTGACGCCGACGCCGTGGTGAGTAGGATAGCTCTACTTATTCTTCGAATAGTCGAGCTAAAAATGTTGTAAGTGAACAAAAGAAGGATCTACCAAATAAAAACAAGAGCACTGCAATGCAACGCAAATGCAGAGCAATATACACACAAAACAAAGTCATATGACCTTCGACCCCTAAGTGTGACCTTGAAGTGAGCCATCCGAAACATGCGCTCTGTACGTCGTTTCGATGAGGTGAACATTTGTGTCAGGTTTCTTTGAAATCCTTCAAGGGATTCAAGAGTTACAGAGCAGAAAAGAAATTGCTAACCAACAGACAGACAGACGGACAACAAGGCGATAACATAATACATCCCTTCGGGCGTATAAAATGGAATTGAGATCTTATGGTGATACAAGTTGTGTGCAAGTTTGGTTAAAATCAAATCATAAATGAAGCTGCTATTGCGCAGACAAGGTCAAACAAGAGGGTCATGATGACCCTGGATCGCTCACCTGAGTAATATGAGCTACATGTTTCAAATGTCAAACTGATGATAAAATATTAAGAAAGTCAGCAGATCACATTCATGGTCAACGAAATTCAGTTTTATGATTGGTGTGCAAAACTGTGTAAGTCATCAAAATTTCAAGGCTGTATCTTAAAAAACAAGAAAGTAGGTCAGTAGGTCAAGGTCACAGTCAAGCGACATCATATTACTTGGGGTCATCAGGTAATTATAATTAAACAGTCTTGGAAATAGGATCAAATGATTTTTTAAGTATTTTTTCCTATATAACTCACATAATAACTAAGTGACCCTAGGGCGGGGCCTCTTTTAACCCCAGGGGCATTATTTGAATAATTTTGGTAGAGGAATACTAGACAATGCATCTTACCAAATATCAAAAGTCTAGGTCGTATGGTTTCACACAAGAAGATTTTTAAAGCTTTTTCCTATATAAGTCTATATAAAACTTGAGACCCCCAGGGCAGGGCCTCTTTTCACCCCAGGGGTACAATTTGAATGATTTTGGTAGAGGACCATAAGACAATGCTGCAAACCAAATATCAAAGGTCTAAGTGTTGTGGTTTCAGACAAGAAGATTTTTAAACTTTTTTTTCCTATATAAGTCTATGTAGAACTTGGCACCCCCGGGGCGGGGCCATATTTGACCCTAGGGGGATAATTTGAACAATCTTAGTAGAGGACTACTAGATCATGCTACACACCAGATATCAAAGCTGTAGGCCCTGTGGTTTTGGACAAGAAAATTTTTTAAGTTTTTCCTTTCGGTTGCCATTGCAACCAGAGTTCTGCATTGAATTCAATCCTTTGAACAATTTTGAAAGGGGGCCATCCAAGGATCATTCCTGTGAAGTTTGGTGTAATTCTGCCCAGTGGCTTTCAAGAAGATTTGTTTAGAAAATGTTGATGGACACACAACTGACGACTGAAGACTGACGACGGACATTGAGCGGTCACAAAAGCTCACAATGAGCCTTTGGCTCAAGTGAGCTAAAAAGTTTATTTTGGCCCTTTCAGGGACCATAACTCTGGAACCCATTAAGGGATCTGGCCAGTTCAAGAAAGGAACCAAGATCTTATGGTGACACAAGTTTTGTGCAAGTTGGATTAAATTCAAATCATAAATGAAGCTATTATTGTGCAGACAAGGTCAAAATGGCTAATTCTGGCCCTTTCAGGGGCCATAACTCTGGAACCCATTACAGGATCTGGTCAGTTCAAGAAAGGAACCGAGATCTTATGGTGGCACAAGTTTTGTGCAAGTTTGATAAAATTCAAATAACAAGAGGGCCATGATGGCCCTATATCGCTCACCTGTTATCATTGCACTTAAGGACAAGATTTCAAGGTCAAAAGATCATAATAAAGATCAATCAAAAGAGTTATGAGAAAATATAGTTGAAATTTTCTTAAAGTAACTTGAAATAAAATTATTCTCAATTCAGGCCAGAAGTTTCATACAAGAAGATTTAATTTAATAAAGTTTTCTATATGGCCATATAGGGATAATGAGTGTCTCCTGCGGGCCGCCATGTTTTCGAAGAATCAAAATTATCTTAAGGAATTTGGTAGAAGGTCATCCAAGGCACATTTGTGTAAAATTATTTTGAAAACGGACCAGCAGCTTTTGAGAAGAAGATTTTCAAAGTTTTCTATATAGCCATATAGGGAAAACAAGCCCAACCCCCCTATCAGGGGCATAACTACAGAACCCATGATGGGATTTGGCCGGTTCAAGAAAGGAACCAATATCTTGTGTTGATACAAGTTGTGTGCAAGTTTGGTTAAAATCAAATTATAAATGAAGCTGCTATTGTGCAGACAAGGTCAAAATAGCCAATTTTGGCCCTTTCAGGGGCCATAACTCTGGAACCCATTATGGGATCTGGCCGGTTCAAGAAAGGAACCAAGATCTTATGGTTATACAAGTTGTGTGCAAGTTTGGTTAAAATAAAATCATAAATGAAGCTGCTATTGTGCAGACAAGGTCAAAATAGCTAATTCTGGCCCTTTCAGGGACCATAACTCTGGAACCCATAATGGAATCTGGCCAGTTCAAGAGAGGAATCAAGATCTTATGGTGATACAAGTTGTGTGCAAGTTTGGTAAAAATCAAATCATAACTAGAGATGCTTTTGAGAAAAGCGCATGTCTCCCACAACTGCCTAATCATCTAAATAATAAGTCAGTCTTTATATACTGTTTACTGAATCCACATGCGCATGCGCTTTCTTGACACCAAAAGGACCCCTATACTACTAGTAGTATAGGGGTTGGTTTGGAGGTAAAACTACGCAAGAAATCTGAGTGATTTTGGTAATTCCGAAGTGCCTAGGCCGATTTGGCTAGTTATCGAACTTGGCCAAACACTTATTGGCAGACACATTTTGTTGAAGTTTGGTGAAGATCGGATGAGAAATGTTCGACTTAGAGTGCAGACAAGCTTTGTGACAGACAGACAGACAGACTGGAGTAAATCAATATGTCTCCCACACCACTGTGTGGTGGGAGACATAATTAAAGCTGCTATTGTGCAGACAAGGTCAAAATAGCTAGTTTTGGCCCTTTCAGGGGCCATAACTCTGGAACCCATAATGGGACCTGGCCAGTTCAAGAAAGGATCCGAGATCTTATGGTGATACAAGTTGTGTGCAAGTTTGGTTAAAATAAAATCATAAATGAAACCACTATCGTGCAGACAAGAAATTGTTGACGCATGCACGGACGCACAGATGACGGACGAAGGGCGATCACAAAAGCTCACCTTGTCACTATGTGACAGGTGAGCTAAAAAATGAAGCTGCTATTGTGCAGACAAGGTCAAAATAGCAAATTCTGGCCCTTTCAGGGGCCATAACTCTGGAACCCATAAAGGAATCCAGCCAGTTCAAGAAAGGAACTAAGATCTTATGGTGATGCAAGTTTGGTAAAATTCAAATCATAAATAAAGCTGCTATTGTGCAGACAAGGTCAAAATAGCTAATTTTGGTCCTTTCAGGGGCCATAACTCTGGAACCCGTAATGGGATCAGAAAGGAACCGAGATTTTATGGTGATACAAGTTGTGTGCAAGTTTGGTTAAAACTAGAGATGCTTTTGAGGAAAGCGCATGTCTCCCACAACTGAAAAATGACTGGATGGTCTAGACGAATGGATCCAATCAGTAATTCAAGGGCCATAATTCAAAAGTGCCTTAGCAGATTTGGCTAGTTATCGAACTTGGCTGAGGTCTTATGATCAAACACATTTTGTTCAAGTTTGGTGAAGATCCGATGAGAAATGTTAGACTTAGAGTGCGGACAAGCTTTGTGACAGTGCTGCCCAATGAAAAATGACTAGTTTCTCTGGATGGTCTAGACGAATGGATCCAATCAGTAATTCAAGGGCCATAATTCAAAAGTGCCTAAGCGGATTTGGCTAGTTATCGAACTTGGCCGAGGTCTTATGGACAAACACATTTTGTTCAAGTTTGGAGAAGATCCGATGAGAAATGTTCGACTTAGAGTGGACAAGCTTTGTGACAGACACACACACACACACACAGACTGGAGTAAATCAATATGTCTCCCACACCACTATGTGGTGTGAGACATAACAAGAGCACCGCCTTGCGGGTGCTGACGCTCATCTGATTTTTTTGTATAATAGAAATATTGTCCTACCCATGATTTTCTAAGTCTAAAAAGGGCCATCATTCTTGCAAAAAGCAGGATAGAGTTATGTTTCTTGATGTACAGCGTCCGCTTATGATGGTGAAAAACTGTTGCAAGTTTTAAAGCAATAGCTTTGATAGTTTATGAGAAAAGTTGACTTAAACATAAAACTTAACCAAGAAATCTGATATTTTCTAAGTCCAAAATGTGTGGGATTTATTCGGGTGGAGAAATCACTATCGTTTCGTATGCCGTTGCTCGCTCGTGATGCGTAAACGGTTTGGAACTGGGTTTTGAAGTAAGGTTTTTCTGAAAGATTAATCTTTTGCCGAAAAGGCGGCCAACCATTGATAAGGAAATGTTGTTTTGAAAAAAAAATACGGACCTGGAAGCAATGCACATGTCAAACTGTTCTTGATCACCTTTCTCATGGCTCATTGTCACAGGAGCAAAATTTTTTTCAAAATGGCTTTTTGTCATTTTTTTCCTAAGAAAACATTATAATTGTAGTAAATTTAAGGGCATATGGCTCATGGACCCATACTGTATCCTAGGTACTTTACTGCCACCTGTGAGTCCAAAAGGGGCCTTAATTCTTGCAAAAAGCAGGATGGAGTTATGTTTCTTGATGTACAGGGTCAGTTTATGATGGTGAACAAGTGTTGCAAGTTTCAAAGTAATAGCTTTGATAGTTTAGGAGAAAAGCTGACCTAAACATAAAACTTAACCAGGCAACACCGACGCAGACGCCGACACCGCTCAAGTGATGACAATAACTCATCATTTTTCTTCAAAAAATCAGATGAGCTAATAAAATCATAAATGAAACCACTATCATGCAGACAAGAAATTGTTGACAGACGGACGCACAGACTGACGACAAACGACTGACGAAGGGTGATCACAAAAGCTCACCTTGTCACTATGTGACAGGTGAGCTAAAAAAAACTGAAGAACAATGATTGCACTACAGTGTGTTAGTTACTTGAGGTTTTAATACAAAATCTGTAACAATATGAAAATATAACAATTTTACTAAATCAAGGGCTTTTACTTTAATATTACGCTGAACAATGTTAATGTGAAGTTACAGTAAGATATAAGCAATAGTAACAAAGGTTGCCGAAAAACTTTAACATAGAAAGCTCACGCCGACACCGGGGCGAGTAGAATAGTACCCCTATTCAGAGAACAGGAAAGCTAAAAATACAGCCTGTCATGTCAGACTTTGCTTAAGTATTTGTAGTATTTATAGTAGTATCTTAGTATTTGAAGAAGAACTGTTGTTTACCTTTCTCATATTTTATCTTCTTACTCTCAAAAACCTGAAAATAATTCAAGACAAAAGCATCCTAAAACAACTGTTGAAACAACACAAATTTTATATTTTTAAAATAAGTGGGTCATAATATCCCTAAGTTGCTCACCTAGCCAAGATTATTGTGCCGTGGATATGTATGACACACTGAATCATGAAGGGTAACAACTGTGTTTAACATAAACAAGAGGGTCATTGACCCTAAAGCGCTCACCTGTGTACAAGGCTTCTAGTGTGTTTGTATAAGTCCAGAGTTCTTTGATTTTTCGTTACTCAGACCCGCCGACCCTATTTTTCGTCATTTTTGAAAAAAATAAAAATTGAAATTTCAAAATTATTTTCGGGCGACGATCGATGTTTTGCTGCATTCTGGCGACAACGACAACGTCGATATTCATCAGCGCATTATCCGTCAGTGTCATATAGGCGCAATTTCCGCTCAAATGGAAGCGTCTCCCGTACGTAAACAAAAACTTGAGTGAAATTTAAGATTGTCTTTGAACGATTTATGCGCGATGGAAAAGCAGAATATTTGGTTTGTAATCTAGTATATATACAATAAAACAACGAAAAACAAGTTCTGTAAAGGTTACGGTCAGTAACGGTGTCTCAAAATGTTAGAAAAACATAGATTTACCCGACGTAAATAACAACGGCAACATTGAATGTGAATTTGACATGCCTTTGGCAGTTATATATTTACATGAGGATGACGTATAGGAGCAACAAAGTGCTGCCAAAGGAGTCATCCGTTTCAGATTTTGGGGGTGGGGGGGGAGCGGTTAACCAGGAGGGAAAGGGGCCCAGGCCTGTGATTTGGAGCAAAAACAGCTCGGTGTTTGGGCAAAGGGGAATAAAAAACCTTATGTAAAGTCAGTTTTTGGGGAAAACTGCATAATTTAAAAGATATTTTCTGAGGGAAGGACCCTATTATGAAGGGGATAAACCCTGTGATATGCTTATGAAGACATATATATATATTACAAGTTGCCTGATTGGAGGTATTTATCTATATATTCCATTGCATACAAATCCTTTTCAGGGACCTATCTAGCTACTTATGCTTTCAGTCATTTTCTGGCCATCGAATATAAAATAAAGAGTGGCCCGACTTTGAATCACTTGCCCCTGACCACTGTGGGATCGAGCCCCACTCAGGTCATCATGTGAAAAAGATATCCAGCTGGCTGACGGAAGGTAGGCCATTCTACCCAGATGCCAATTCTTGCCCGAGATGATGCCCAGAGGAGTACCTGGGGTCTTCCAGCACCATTTAAGTCTGGAAAGTCACCATATGACCTATAAAATTGTGTCAGTGTGATAATAACACAACAAATAAATATTAAAATGTATTAAATAAAGATCTTGGTCAGAAAAGTTTATGAATTAAAAATAAAAGTATGCACATGCTAAAAATGAAACCAGCCGATCAGACCATTGAAAATTGCTATTCAATCATCAATTTAATACTCGCCGGAGATGTTATGACCAAGGGCAAATAGTAACCATGCCCAAAGAGTGATTTTGTTAAAGTTTTTGAAATCATCAATTTTATGTTCCAAGATAATAAAAAAGTTAAACACATAATGGTAATTTTTTTTTGTATTACATGTTAAATGCGTATTAAAGTAGTGTTAAAATCCTTTCAGGCAACACATTTGAAGTGATCACTTATCGTCTGTTGTTTTAGTAATTTTACTGCCTTTTTATTTTTATTTTTTTCCCTCCTCCTGTCAACATTTTTCTGCCCAAAATCTGAGTAACAAAAAATAAAAAAACTCTGGCCTAACGTAATGGTACAAGTACAGAGTTAGGTTTTTTCTATGTTAGCCTATATTATATACATGTCACGCACTTTTTTGAACCTAAGGCAATAATTTGAACAACAACTTATGGATTCAGAGAAAAGATTTTCAAAGTTACTTATATATAAGCCTTTAGTAAGTACATGTCATACACAGAGGTGTGGCCATTTTTGACCTTTGGGCAATAATTTGGACAATTATGGTAGAAAGTCAAACCCTTATATAACATGCACAATACCAAAGCTCTAGAGAAAAAGATTTTTAAAGTCTGATAGCTGAAAACTTTTTTTGAAACCTATTTTTAACAAAAAAGACCCATAGGTCAATTTCCTTGACGGGTCAAGTTCATGATGGGGGGTGGGGGGGAAAGAACTGACTGGTTAATTTCTTCTCCCCACCCAAGAGATCAAGTATGGCTAGGGGGGAAAGAACTGTCCAGTCAATCTCTTCCCCCACCTTAAACAGAGCAAGTACTGGCTAGAGGGGAAAGGAGTCATAAGTCAAGTCTCAATTAAGGTCTGAAATGGAGATTAATGTACATTAACATTAGTCTACTAAATGATTGGAAAATTTGAAAATCGAAACAGTTCAGAAAACAACTCATAATGTAAATTCCTTACCCCACCAACTTTCGTATGTACAGTGCTTTAGGGTATAGCGGATTTTAGGGTATAGAGGATAGATTAATAAATTTCATATTTAGACTTGAATTATTTTATAGATTTTCATATCATTCTTTTACTGGCATGCAAACAGACATTTTGACATACATTTTAAATATTTGCTTGTTGTGTTATTTTTCATATGTCATCAAATGTAAAATAAAGCTATCCCCTATAGACTAAATCAGTGTATATGTAAAAAACGTCAGTGAATGAAAGGTATTTGATATAAATTTAAAAAGCTGAATGTTTTTGAAAAGAAAATACATTATTATTCTGATTTTTAGTAAAGAAATCTTGGAAAGTTTATTAAGATGTGGATTTTAAACTAACAATGGAAAAAATGACCAAAGCTATCCTGTACACCCTAAATCAGCGCATATGTAAACAATGGCTTGGAGAGAAAAAACACATGAATTTCTATTTAAAGCTGAATGTTTTATGAAGAATAGATGTTTTCTGTCTGATATACTGAAAAAAACCCTACTATTTTCATTTCTTTGAATTGGAATGCAGGAAAAATTAGTAAGCTATCCGCTATACCCTAAAGCACTGTAAATGCTGCCCATCTGGACAGGAAAAACAGAAAACTGATAAGTGACATGCATCAATAAGTATGTTCCCTTACCAAAATAATGTAGATTGATGTTATCAAATAAATTAGTATGTTTTTCTTCATCCAGTTTTCAGTGAAATAAATCAATTTTTGTAGCATATAATTTGGTAAACATTTGAAGAAAATGGCATAACTGCATCAAGGGGAAATAACTTTAATGCAACTAAATATAAATGTTATGATTTATTATAGACGATGTGAGTGAAGTATGTATCTATTTTGACTAAAATCCATTTGAGAACAATCTGGGACTAAAATTATAAGCATTTATACACTTTTCAGTCCGTAAAAAGTAGCGCACCAAAAAGTTTTGGATTGATTATTTTCAATGGGGCGAGCGCAAGTCAAAAACAAACAAGAGGACCATGATGGTCCTGAATCGCTCACCTCTTCCCACATGACCCAGTTTTGAGTATGACGTCGTTTTTTCTATTATTTGACATAGTGACCTTGTTTTTGAGCTCATGTGACCTAGTTTTGAACTTGACCTAGATATTATCAAGATAACAATTCTGACCAATTTTCATGAAGATCCATTGAAAAATATGGTCTCTAGAGAGGTCACAAGGTTTTTCTATTATTTGACCTATTGACCTAGTTTTCGAAGGTACGTGACCCTGTTTTGAACTTTACCTAGATATCATCAAGGTGAACATTCTAATTTTCATGAAGATCTCATGAAAAATATGGCCTCTAGAGAGGTCACAAGGTTTTTCTATTTTTATATCTACTGGCCTAGTTTTGGACCGCACGTGACCCAGTTTCGAAAATGACCTAGATATCATCAAGGTGAACATTCAGATCAATTTTCATGAAGATCCATTGAAAAATATTGCTCTAGAGAGGTCAAAAGATTTTAATAATTTTAGACCTGCTGACCTAGTTTTTGACCGCAGTTGACCCAGTTTCAAACTTGACCTAGATATCATCAAGATGAACATTCAGACCAACTTTCATACAGATCCCATGAAAAGTATGGCCTCTAGAGAGGTCACAAGGTTTTTTTTATTATTGGACCTACTGACCTAGTTTTTTAAGGCACGTGACCCAGTTTCAAACTTGACCTAGATATCATCAAGGTGAACATTCTGTCCAATTTTAATGGAGATCCATTCACAAGTATGGCCTCTAGAGAGGTCACAAGGTTTTTCTTTTTTTAGACCTACTGACCTAGTTTTTGACTGCACATGACCCTGTTTCGAACTTGACCTAGATATCATCAAGATGAACATTCAGGCCAATTTTCATACAGATCCCATGAAAAGTATGGCCTTTAGAGAGGTCACAAAGTTTTTCTATTATTTGACCTACTGACCTAGCTTTTGAAGGCACGTGACCCAGTTTCGAACTTGACCTAGATATCATCAAGAAGAACGTTCTGACCAATTTTCATGAAGATCTTTTGAAATATATGGCCTCTAGAGAGGTCACAAGGTTTTTCTATTTTTAGACTTACTGACCTAGTTTTTGAAGGCACGTGACCCATTTTCGAACTTGACCTAGATATCATCAAGGTGAACATTCTGACCAATTTTCATGAAGATCTAGTGAAATATATGGCCTCTAGAGAGGTCACAAGGTTTTTCTATTTTTAGACCTACTCACCTAGTTTTTGAAGGCACGTGACCCAGTTTCGAACTTGACCTAGATATCATCAAGATGAACATTCTGACCAACTTTCATAAAGATCCCATGAAAAATGTGACCTCTAGAGTGGTCACAAGCAAAAGTTTACGTACTGACGGACGCACGCACGGACGGACGGACGACGGGCGATCACAAAAGCTCACCTTGTCACTTTGTGACAGGTGAGCTAAAAAAAATATTTTTTTGGTGTTTCTGAAAATATAGGAGCGCCAAACCCGATGAACAACTTTTTAATTTGGTGAGGCCTAATCGCAATTTACCTAAATGGGTCGTCAATTTCGGGCTACTATACCAAGATGATTTAGGATAAGTGTGTCAACCCGGTGGCCGGTTGACCGCATTAGTTATCAACCTGGTGGTCGGTTGATGGTATTTGATAACAACCCGGTGGTCGTTTGATTGTATTAATTAACAACCAGGTGGTCGGTTGTTTGTATTAATTAGCAACCCGATGATCGGTTGACAGTGATAGTGTTACTGGCGGTCTGTTAACTATATACCGTATTTTACCTAAGTCTTGGGACACCCTAAATCTTGGGACACCCCTAAAATGTGGAAAAATAATTATTTTTCTTGACCCTAAATTTTTGGACATGTATTTTCTCAGCGTATTTTTCGTCCCTAAGTGTTGGGACTAAGGTTGTGTACTGATTCAAGATGTAACCCAAATACCATTATTATACATTGTATGGTGTTGTATCGATCAAAATATAAAATAATTATAAGAACCAAAGACAATTTTTTTTAACATTTTCGTGTCGTGTTTTTACTAGTAAAGTGTTTTTTTACCATACCAGTTAAGTGTTGTATTTTTTTTTTCTTTTTTTTTTTTTGCTGCAGTCAGGAAGTCCATTTTCCGTTATTTATTTATTTTTATTTACCACTGACTGGAATTTACCCGCGAATCGTACAGATATCAAAACCCCATGCCAGTAATTTTCCATTCCACGAGCACGTGCGACCTATCGTAATGTCTAACTTACAACGCCGTTACTTTTGTTCATCGACACGTATACAAAAAACACGCGTCACGCATTCATTTTTTGATTTTATCGCTTCAGATTTTCAACACCCATTGAGAAGTAATATAGTTTGAATTCTATAATGATTTTAAAAAGGTATCGACAGAAATGTTGGCAAAATCCTATAAAAACGGTCAAATTTTCATAAAATTACTTGCAAAATTTCAAACAGCGCGATCCTAAATACTTATTTCTTTCTAAAAGTAAATAAATGATACAAACTATGGGCATAAAATTCAGACTTTTGACCAAAAAGTACAAAAAACAGAATAGAAAAATCTTAAATAATGAAAAGCCGGCAGCAATTTAAAAATATGAAGTAAAACGATTTTTGGCAAACAGATTTCTGTTACGTGACCTCGTGAACGTAAATAGAAAATGCGGTTGAAAAACAAAAACAATAATGATGTTGTTGCGTATTTCTAATAAGTTTTGAATGAATCTTTGTACATGTACATGTATTCTTTGACACAACACTTTATAATAAGATATTCTTCTCAAACCATTTTGTAATTTCCTTGAGGGCAAATAGGTCACAGAGGTAAGATATCCGCTATTATAGTTTGAAACGTTTACCTGTCAGTTTATACGGGATATTGCACATTCGCTTTAACAAATTAAAAAGAAGCTTTTTTTTATTAATTGTTACAACACTAGATCTCAGCACTTAAGAACTGAGGCGGTACGATCAAACAGTGTGCAACATGGCGCGAAAACATGACGTAATGCCATGAAAATCTCGGGGAAACTATACCGCTTTGATCTCCACTTCTAATGTCATGATACCAACACACTTCTTTTAGCTCTTTGAGGGGGTGTTAATTGATGATGAAAACAAGGCCAATTACTTTGTTTATCAACAGAATAATTACCGATAATCGTTGTTTGTTTTTTTCGTTTTCAACACGGGTGGGTGGGGGATGTTACCCGATGACGATTATTGTGTCCATATTTTTGGGACACTTTTCAAAATAATTATTTTTCGGGAAATAAGTCTTGGGACAGTGAAAAAAATAATTATTTTATGCTGTCCCAAGACTTAGGTAAAATACGGTATACTAAATAATTTCAACCTGGTGGTCTGTTGAATTTAGGAGTTCTGGTTTAAACCGGGTAGTTCATTTTACTTATGTGCTAGTATGCCAACCTGTAGTATGGCGGCAGGTTGACTGTAATTTATAGGTAGTCGGTTGGTGGCTCATATCAGTCATAAATATGTATGTAATGTGGCCGACAGTCTATATCTTATTATTCTTGGTTGGCCTCAAACCTATTAAACTTCAGGTCATATTTTTCTGTACGTGAACTAGGATTTGCTCGAAGAAAGAAGAGTGCATTTCCTTGATATTTCTTAGTGTCATGTTGTAACCTGGGAGTAAAAAGTCTTTGTTAATCTACATGTATGTAACACATGGGCTTCATGCTCGTCCCGTAGTTGGCCATGTACACTTAGGTTTCGTTACACCTCCTTGTGTACTTATGTATTTTGTAATATGCAACCAAAACCGCCACAATCTAAATGAATGTACTTCTTATTTAACATTATCAATAGATATGTATAATCTGAAATATATATATATATGTAGAATTTAGTGTTTCAAAAATTAGAATGCAACTAGAGATGCTTTTGAGAAAAGCGCATGTCTCCTATAACTGCCCCTATTAAAATGTCTAGTTTCTCTAGATGGTTTAGACGAGTGGATCCAATTAGATGGTCTGGACGAGTGGATCCAATCAGTAATTCAAGGGCCATAATTCGGATTTGGCTAGTTATCGAACTTGGCTGAGGTCTTATGGCCAAACACATTTTGTTTAAGTTTGGTGAAGTTCGGATGAGAAATGTTCCACTTAGAGAGCGGACAAGAGTAAAAAGGCCAATTTTTCGGTAATTCAAGGGCCGTAACTCCAAAATGCCTGCACCAATTTGGCTAGTTATCAAACTTGGCCGAGGTTTCATGGTCAAACACATTTTGTTCATGTTTGGTAAAGATCGGATGAGAAATATTTGACTAGAGTGCAGACAAGAGTAACAAGAGGGCCATGAAGGCCCTGTATCGCTCACCTGACCTATTGACCTAAAGATCATCAAGATTAACATTCTGACCAAGTTTCATTAAGATTATGGTCATAAATGTTGTCTCTGAAGTGTTAACTATCTTTTCCTCTGATTTGATCCAGCGACCTAGTTTTTGATACCACATGACCCAGATTCGAACTTGACCTAAAGACAATCAAGATTAACATTCTGACTAAGTTTCATGAAGATAAATTTATAAATGTGGCCTCTGAAGTGTAAACAAGCTTTTCCTTTGATTTGACCTAGTAAACTAGTTTTTGACCTCACCTAACCCAGATTAAAACTTGACCTATAGATCATCAAGATTAACATTCTGACCAAGTTTCATTAAGATATGGTCATAAATGTGGCCTCTACAGTTTTAACTAGCTTTTCCTTTGATTTGAAATGGTGACCTAGTTTTTGATCCTACATGACCCAGATTCAAACTGGACCTTGAGACCATCAAGATTAACATTCTGACCAAGATTCATGAAGATATAGTCATAAATGTGGCCTCTACAGTGTTAATAAGCTTTTCCTGTGATTTGACTTGGAAACCTAGTTTTTGACCCCAGATGACCCAAAATTGAACTCGTCCAAGAATGACTTGTGAGTAACACTCTGACCAAGTTTCATTAAAATTGGGCCAAAATTGTGACCTCTAGAGTGTTAACAAGCTTTTCCTTTGATTTGACCTGGTGACCTAGTTTTTGACCCCAGATGACCCAATATCAAACTTGTACAAGATTTAATTGAGGGTAACATTCTGACCAAGTTTCATTAAGATTGGGCCAAAATTGTGACCTCTAGAGTGTTAACAAGCTTTTCCTATGATTTGACCTGGTGACCTAGTTTTTGACCCCAGATGACCCAAAATTGATTGGTCCAAGATTGAACTGTGAGTAACATTCTGACCAAGTTTCATTAAAATTGGGCAAAAATTTTTACCTCTAGAGTGTTAACAAGCTTTTCCTTTGATTTGACCTGGTGACCTAGTTTTTGACCCCAGATGACCCAATATATAACTCATCCAAGATTTAATTGAGAGTAACATTCTGACCAAGGCCGACTTTTGGTAATTCAAGGGCCGTAACTCCAAAATGCCTGGACCGATTTGGCTAGTTATCGCACTTGCCAGAGGTCTCATGGTTTAAGTTTGGTGAAGATCGGATGAGAAATGTTCGACTTAGAGTGCGGACAAGCTTTGTGACAGACATACAGACACACAGACAGACACACAGACAGGAGTAAATCAATATGTCTCCCACACCACTGTGTGGTGGGAGACATAATAAATGCAGTTAAACGAGAAGTCATGTTTTATTGATTAGATTGTATTACTTCGAAAGTCATAAAATAAAGATGTAATGCAGCTGCAAATCATACAAAACATGATGGAAAATTTATGAGCATTTCATTTTTCATGTTTTATAGATAAACATAGTGCCCAACTTTGGCCCAACAGATATGAAAAATTCAAAAGATTTTTATTCTATACTTACTTTAACCACTTCACTGTCTTTAAATATAACAACTTTAACAAGCTGAATGGTCATTGCACTAGTACATTCTTTCTCAAATGATTTCACACCCTTAAACAAAGCATCAGCAATCCTGTGAGCTGGGTACTCAAGCCTTCCAGTACCAATGACAGGAAAGGCTATACTTTTGTGACCCAGGAAGTTGGCCTTCCATAGACAGTCTGTGATGAACTTTTCTATGTGCTGAAAAGATGCATGAAACAAAAGCATTTCAACATTGCAAATAAAACACATAACAAGAGCTTCGCCAAGCGCAGGCCTCGACTTCAGCGGTGGACCGTTGGACCGACGCAACCAAAATATCGGCAGGTCCACTAACTATCAAAAGTTGGGTAGACCGACGGTCAACCAATTTTCAGTCACGGTCTGCAAATAAATTAAAACCCCTAAAAGTGAAAAATAGGGGGGAAAATCATACCCATATCGGCAAATTCACAAAACGAAAGTTGATTTTGCAAGTACGGCATTCTACGTTATAAGCATTGGTGAGTTAAAGTCAGCATAGCACGAATGGACTACTCCACCGATCGGGCGAGTGGTTTTTACGTGGTAACTTTACCAAATTGAGTAATTACATCAGGCAAAATTACATGGATTGACTGGAATTTACCCGCGAATCGTAAAAATATCAAAACGTCATGCTGGTAATTTTCCATTCCACAAGCACGTGCGCCCTATCGTAATACTTAATTTACATCGCAGTTACTTTTGACACAAAAAAAAAGCGCGTAGTGCATTCATTTTTTTATATAATCGCTTCAGATTTTCAACACCGCTTGAGAACTAATACAGTTTGAATTCTGTAACAATTTTAATAAGATATCGACAGAAATGTTGGCAAAATTCTTTAAAAACGATCAAATTTTCGTATAATGTTTTGTAAAATTTCAAACAGCGCGAACTTGATTATTTATTTCCTTTTTAAAGTAAATAAATGGTACATACTATGGTAATAAAATTCAGACTTTTGACCAGAAAGTACAAAAAACAAAATTAAAAAATCTTAAATAATGAAAAAGCGGCAGCAATTTAAATACATGGAGTAAAACGATTGTTTGGCAAACAGATTTCTGTTAGCACGGCAGAACAGGTTACGTGACCTCATGAGCGTAAATAGAAATGTGGTTTTAAAATGAAGCAGTATGATGTCGTTGTGGTTTTTAATAAGTTTTAAATGATTCTTTGTACATATATTTTTTGACACAACACTTTGTTAGATATTCTTCTCAAACAATGATGTAAATTTCTTGAGGGCAAATAGGTCACAGAGGTAGAACATCCACTATCATCGTTCACGGTCTGACACATTTACATGTCAGTTTATTCGGGATATTGCACATTCGCTTTTAAAAAATTAAAGAAAAAACTTTTTACTGATTTCTTCTCAACAATTAAAGGAATCGAGAAAGTACGATCAGACAGTGATGTGTCACATGGTGCGAAAACATGACGTAATGCAATGACAATCTCGGGGAAACTATACCGCTTTGATCTCCACTGCAGATGCCACAATAACCGACACACTTCTTTTAGCTCTTTGAGGGGGTGTTAATTGATAATGACAACGATGCCAATTACTTTGTTTATCATCAGAATGATTACCGATAATTGCTGATGTTTTTTTTTTTTCTTTCAACACTGGACGGGAGGATGATGATTGTGTCCATATTTTGGGACACTTTTCAAAATAATTATTTTTCGGGATAACAGATTGCTACAGTCTTCCATTTTTAATTATTTTAGAAATAAGTCCTGTTTCTTTGAGTCATATGAAGTTATGACGTCTACAACATCACAATTTATGAGATAGAATTGGAGGTCCACTAAAGTCAGAGCAGGTCTACTAGATTTTAACAGTTGGTGGACCTGCTGGCAACTGCTGAAAAAAAGTTAAGGTCGAGGCCTGCAAGCGGGGGCAATATATACGCATGAAGTGTTACAGCAGAGGATGGGAGCAAAATCTAAAATACTCGACTGCTGAAGCCCAAAGGGCTGGAACAACAAAGAGAAGAACTTAAAAAAAACAAGAGGGTCATGATGGCCCTATATCACTCACCTGAGTGCTTGAACAAATTTCTTTGCTAAAGCTTCAAAAACAGAAAGTAGGTCAGTAGGTCATATTCACAGTCACTGAAAGTCAGTTTTAAGACTGGTGTGCAAAACTGTACATGACATCCAAATTTCAAGACTGTATCTATACAAGAGGGCCATGAAGGCCCTGAATTGCTCACCTGACCTACTGACCTAAAGATCATCAAGATTAACATTCTGACCAAGTTTCATTAAGATATGGTCATAAATGTGGCCTCTCAAGTGTTAAATAGCTTTTTCTTTGATTTGACCTGGTGACCTAGATTTTGACCCCACATGACCCAGATTTGAACCTGACCTAAAGATCAAGATTAACATTCTGACTAAGTTTCAAGAAGATACAGTCATAAATGTGGCCTCTAGAGTGTTAAAAAGTTTTTCCTTTGATTTGACCAAGTGACCTAGTTTCTGACCCCACCAGATCCAAATTTCAATTTGACCTATAGATCATCAAGACTAACATTCTGACCTAGTTTCATAAAGATAAAGTCATTAATGTGGCCTCTAGAGTGTTAACAAGCTTTTCTTCTGATTTGACCTGGTGACCTTGTTTCTGACCCCAGATGACCCAATATCAAACTTGTCCAAGATTTTATTGAGGGTAACACTCTGACAAAGTTTCATTAAGATCAGGCCAAAATTGTGACCTCTAGAATGTTAACAAGCTTTTCCTTTGATTTGACCTGGTGGCCTAGCTTTTGATCCTAGATGACCCAATATCAAACTCGTCCAAGATTTTATTGAGGGTAACATCATGACCAAGTTTCATTAAGATTGGGCCAAAATTTTGACCTCTAGAGTCTTTACAGTCAAATTGTTGATGACAGTTTGACGGACGACGGACGACAATGGACACAGGGCGATCACAAAAGCTCACCTTGAGTACTTGGTGCTCAGGTGAGCTAAAGATGGATGGACACATTTATAATTTATGCTTCCATTTACCTTCAGACACATAGTGATAAAGTTCACAAGTTGCTTCACTATATGTTTCATATATGTGTCAGTGCAATGCACCAAGGGGGCAACAGGTGGAGAATTCACCTAGAGCACAAAATTGGCAAAATTTCTTGACATACTTTGCATTTGTTACAAGCATAACTTCAAGTATCATAATGTAACATTAAGTAACATGAATATAGATTATGATAAAATATCTTTTACTGCCCCACTTCTGACTGATTTTAAAAATGGACTACAAAAAGACACCTATTCTTAAACAAACGTAACATAAGTAACATCCATGTAACACTCCTGCAACATCTTTGTCACATCTATATAACACTACTAAAGACATTTTTTGCCAAATTTAAGAAATGGGGTATAACATGCGTAACATTTTGACTACAAATAGACGCCTTTTTCAGACACACGTAACATAAGTAGCATCCATGTCACATCCTTGTAACAAACATCTATAAAACACTACCAAAGAAGTTATTCGGCCAAATTTAAGAAAAGGGGTGTAACATGTGTAACATTTTGACTATGAAAAGTTGCCTCTTCTCAGACACACGTAACATAAGTAACATCCATGTAACATCCTTGTTACATCTATATAACACTACTAAAGACGTTTTTTGGCCAAATTTAAGAAATGGGGTGTAACATGCGTAACATTTTGACTACAAGAGATCACAGTGATCTTGGCGCCCACCATTGAGCCATTTTTGATTGTTCCAAATTTCAAGACTAGCTCAAGGTCAAAATCAAGGTCAAATTTCATTTCAGTACACATCACTGTGCATGTGGTCCATGCATGTGGACAATGCTGTAGCTTGAGAAATGTGAAAGTAGGTCATAAGATCAATTTCAAGGTCAAAGTTCATTTCGGTATACAAAACTATGCATGTGCTTCAAATCTGGAGGCTGCAGCTTGAGAAACGTGAAAGCAGGTACTAGATAAAAATCAATGTCAAATTTCAATTCAGAACACAAAAATATGCATGTGGTCCAAATTTGAAGCCTGTAGCTTGAGAAATGTGAAAGTAGGCCAGTAGGTCAATCTCAAGATCAAAGTTTATTTCGGTACACAAAACTATGCATGTGGTCCAAATTTGAAGCCTGTACCTTCAAAAATGTGAAAGTAGGTCACTAGGTCAATGTCAAGGTCAAAGTTTTTTTCGGTACACAAAACTATGCATGTAGTCCAAATCTGAAGGCTGTAGCTTGAGAAATGTGAAAGTAAGTCACTAGGTTAAAATCAAGGTCAAATTTCATTTCAGAACAAAACACTATGCATGTGGTCCAAATTTGAAGGCTGTAGCTTGAGAAATGTGAAAGTAGGTCACTAGGTAAAAATCAAGGTCAAATTTCATTTTGGAACACAAAACAATGCATGTGGTCCAAATTTGAAGGCTGTACCTTCAAAAATGTGAAAGTAGGTCACTAGGTCAATGTCAAGGTCAAAGTTTTTTTCGGTACACAAAACTATGCATGTAGTCCAAATTTGAAGGCTGTAGCTTGAGAAATGTGAAAGTAGGTCACTAGGTTAAAATCAAGGTCAAATTTCATTTCGGAACAAAAAACTATGCATGTGGTCCAAATTTGAAGGCTGTAGCTTGAGAAATGTGAAAGTAGGTCACCAGGTCAAAATCAAGGTCAAATTTCATTTTGGAACACAAAACTATGCATGTGGTCCAAATTTGAAGCCTGTACCTTCAAAAATGTGAAAGTAGGTCACTAGGTCAATGTCAAGGTCAAAGTTTTTTCCTCTGCACAAAACTATGCATGTGCTCCAAATCTGAAGGCTGTAGCTACAGAAATGTGAAAGTAGGTAACTAGGTCAAAATCAAGGTCAACTCATGTCAACCTTCATCTTGCCACTCAAAACTATACATGTGGTCCAAATCTGAATGTTGTAGGTTATTGACAAGAAGATTTTAAAAGCTTTTCCCTATATCAGTCTATATGAACCATGTGTCCCCCGGGGTGGGGCCATATTTCACCCTAGGGGGATAATTTGAACAAACTTGGTAGAGAACCACGAGATGATGCTACATAACAAATATCAAAGTCCTAGGCTTTGTGGTTTGGACAAGAAGATTTTCAAAGTTTTTCCCTATATAAGTCTATGTAAACCATGTGGAGACAGGGCCATATTTGACCCTAGGGGGATAATTTGAACAACCTTAGTAGAAGACTACTAGATGATGTCACATACAAAATATCAAAGCCCTAGGTCCTCTGGTTTTTGACAAGAGGTTTTTCAAAGTTTTTCCCTATATAAGTCTTTATAAAACATGTGACCCCGGGGCGGGACCATATTTGACCCAAGGGATATAATTTGAATCATCTTGGTAGAGGACCACTAGATGATGCTTCATACCAAATATCAAAGCCCTAGGCCCTGAGGTTTTGGACAAGAAGATTTTCAAAATTTTTCCCTATATAAATCTATGTAAATTATAAAAGTAAACAAAGGGCCATAACTCACTCAAAAATTGTTGAACCTGTCTGATTTTCAGGGGGACACAACTAAGGTACCAATACATCATTCTGACAAAGTTTGGTCAAAATCCCCCCAGTAGTTTCTGAGGAGATGCGATAACGAGAAATTGTTAACAAACGGACGGACGGAATGACGGACAGACAGACCACGGACGCAGAGTGATTTGAATAGCCCACCATCTGATGATGGTGGGCTAACAAAAAGGAACCTCTTCTCAGACACATGTAATGTAACATAAGTAACATCCATGTAACACCTTTGTAACACCTTTGTTACATCTAGTATATAACTACTAAAGATGTATTTTGGCCAAATTTGATAAATGGAATGTAACATGTGTAACATTTTGACTACAAAAGGAACCTCTTCTCAGATACATGTAACATATTAAGAAACATCCATGTAACATCCTTGTAACATCCCTGTTACATCTATATAACACTACTAGAGACGTATTTTGGCTAAATTTAAGAAATGGGGTGTAACATGCATAACATTTAGACAACAAAAAGGAACCTCTTCTCAGATACACGTAACATAAATAACATGCATGTAACATCCTTGTTACATCTATATAACACTACTAAAGACGTTTTTCGGCCAAATTTAAGAAAAGGGGTGTAACACTGAACTCCAGACGCAGACGTCAGCCCCACCGGATACCAACTTTTCTTTGGGAAATCTTTGATCTGAAGCTTGACAGCTGCTTCTGTTAGGGATTTAAATGTATCCGTGGCTAACATATAATAATGCCTTTCGGGCATTTGACAATTTTAGGCCATTATACAATCTTTCAGATAGCTGGCCTATACCAGAACAACAAATCACTCTTATCTATGGCTTATTGTTTCGAAAAGGATATGTCACCCAAGACAATCAGGAAGTATACAGCTGGGCTAAATTATTTTCACAAACTTGCTGGATATTACAATATGACCCAGGTTTTCATCATTATCAAATTACTACAGGGTTGCCATAGGAACTGTATCACACATGATAGAGCCCCACTAACTCTGCATATTTTGACATCTGTTTGCAGAGTTCTGGATGCCTATGAAACAAAACTGTTTACTTCACTCTTTAGGTTAGCATACTTCAGATTGTTTAGGGTTAGCAAACTAGCTGTATCCTTTCGCGACAATCTGAGTGGTCCACTTAATGATCAGATCTGTCCATGACTGATAACCATTATCTTACAATTCAACTTTGGCATAGTAAAATAAACCAAAGAGAAAAACCAACTGTGTTAAAAATACCCAGAGAATTCGGGCCTGTCTGTACAGTTCAAGCATTATTAGATTTCATGGTCGTAGGCGCAAATGGGCCTAAGTCGCTCACATGTGAAAGACCTTGACCATGATTCTGATCAACATTGGTGAACATCCCTTAAACACTGACAATTTTTTAAACAATTCTTCTATTTTTTGCTTTGACAGCCCAAAATAAAGTAACAACTAGAGATGCTTTTCAGAAAAACACATGTCTCCCACAACTGCCACTATGAAAAATGTCTAGTTTCTCTAGATGGTTTAGACGAGTGGATCCAATTAGATGGTCTGGACAAGTGGATCCAGTCAGTAATTTAAGGGCCATAAATCAAAAGTGCCTGGGTGGATTTGGCTAGTTATCAAGCCTGGCTAAGGTCTTATGGCCAAACACATTTTGTTCAAGTTTGGTGAAGATCAGATGAGAAATGTCCAACTTAGAGAGCAGACAGGAGTAAAAAGGCAGATTTTTCGGTAATTCAAGGGCTATAACTCCAAAATGCCTAGACCGATTTGGCTAGTTATCGAACTTGGCCAAGGTCTCATGGTCAAACACATTTTGTTAAAGTTTGATGAAGATCGGATGAGAAATGTTTGACTTAAGAGTGCGGAGAAGAGTAAAAAGGCGGATTTTTCGGTAATTCAAGGGCTGTAACTCCAAAATGCCTAGACCGATTTGGCTAGTTATCGTACTTGGCCGAGGTCTCATAGTTAAACACATTTTGTTCAAGTTTGGTGAAGATCGGTTGAGAAATGTTCGACTTAGAGTGCGGACAAGAGTAAAAAGGCCAATTTTTGGTAATTCACGGGCCATAACTCCAATACGCCTGGACCGATTTGACTAGTTATCAAATTTGTCCCGAGGTCTCATGGTCAAACACATTTTGTTTAAGTTTGGTGAAAATCGGATGAAAAATGTTCGACTTAGAGTGCGGACAAGCTTTGTGACAGACAGACAGACAGACAGACACACACAGACTGGAGTAAATCAATATGTCTCCCACACAACTGTGTGGTGGGAGACATAATTACAAAAACACTGCCAAAATGATCCTAGACTGCTCAACAAAGTTTGGTGGGGTATGATAAATTACCTGCAATGAATGTTCATCTTTTCTCCTATCATAGGCTTGAAGTGCTCCATGGAATACATGCTTGCACTTTAACTTGTATCCTTTTGTTATAACTATCTCTCCATTATCTAGATTTCTGTGATACTTCTTGAAACATTCGTCTTGTATTTCTTTTCCAGCACTGTCATGAATTGACTTTGAAACAACACCATTCCGTAGCTGTAGATCTGGTGCAGTAGTATTCACAATCACATCGGCCTACAAAAGTTACAATGTCAGTTTCATTTATTTATTTATTTATTTTGTTAGGTTTAACGTCGCACCGACACAAGGGATGCTCTTACTTTTGGAACTATTCAGTGAATGGGTATCCCTGACAACATTATATAAAGGTTTCACGCATGAAAAAGCATTATCTGTCTATAACAAGAGGGCCATGAAGGCCCTGTATCGCTCACCTGACCTATTGACCTAAAGATCATTAAGATTAACATTCTGACCAAGTTTCATTCAGATATGGTCATAAATGTGGCCTCTAAAGTGTTAACTAGCTATTTCTTTAATTTGACCCCGTGACCTAGTTTTTAACCCACATGACCCAGATTCAAACTTGACCTAAAGATCATCAAGTTTAACATTCTGACTAAGTTTCATGAAGATACAGTCATAAATGTGGCCTCTAGAGTGTTAACAAGGTTTTCCTTCGATATGACCTAGTGACCTAGTTTTTGACCCCACCTGACCCAGATTTAAACTTGACCTAAAGATCATCATGATTAACATTCTGACCAAGTTTCATTAGGATATGGTCATAAATGTGGCCTCTAAAGTGTTAACTAGCTTTTCCTTTGATTTGACCCGGTGACCTAGTTTTTGACCCGACATGACCCAGATTCAAATTTATACTAAAGATCATCAAGATTAACATTCTGACTAAGTTTCATGAAGATACAGTCATAAATATGGCCTCTAGAGTGTTAACAAGCTTTTCCTTTGATTTGACCTAATGACCTGGTTTTTGACCCACCTGACCCAGATTTAAACTTGACCTAAAGATCATCAACATTAACATTCTGACCAAGTTTCATTAAGATATGGTCATAAATGTGGCCTCTACAGTGTAAACTAGCTTTTCCTTTGATTTGACCTGGTGACCTAGATTTTGATCCTACATGACCCAGATTCAAACTGGACCTTAAGATCATCAATATTAACACTCTGACCTAGTTTCATGAAGATACAGTCATAAATTCGGCCTCTACAGTGTTAACAAGCTTTTCCTTTGATTTGACCTGGTGACCTAGTTTTTGACCCAAGATGACCCAATATCGAACTCATCCAAGACTTTATTGAGGATAACACTCTGATCAAGTTTCATTAAGATTGGGCTAAAATTGTGACCTCTAGAGTGTTAACAAGGTTTTCCTTTGATTTGATCTGGTGACCTAGTTTTTGATGCCAAATGACCCAATATCGAACTCGTCCAAGATTTTATTGAGGGTAACATTCTGACCAAGTTTCATTAAGATTGAGCCAAAATGTGACCGCTAGAGTGTTAACAGTCAAATTGTTGACGACGGACGGATGGACTGACGGACGACGGACACAGGGCGATCACTTCATGCTCAGGTGAGCTAAAAAGCATTAAAATGCAACAGAATTTTGGTCTCCATGAAAGCTACACATTTCTAACTAAATTATTGACTTTTTCCATATCTATAAATGTTGACCTTGTCAAAACTACCAAAACTGCAACCAAAAACATTGGTCTCTATAACGGATCGCTCACCTGAGTAATATGAGCTACATGTTTCAAAATTTAATGTCAAACTGATGATTTTTAGAAATTTTTTGGAAGATTTTCCGATGTACAATCAAGTAACCCAAGGGGTGGGGCCAATTTTACCCCGGGGGTCATGATTCGAACAAAGTTTGTAGAAGTCTACTAGGCAATGTAACATATCAAATATCTAAGATCTAGGCCTTCTGGTCTAATTTTAGCAAATTTATGAAGATTTCCCTACTGGTACTGATGATAAACCCGGACAGATGATAAAGTCGACCACCTTGGAAATATTCGATTGCAATCGGTTATTTATAAAATTGAACACACCAACTAATAGTTTCCACTTACAACACCAACTGGTGTTAACAAAAACAAAATTGGTAAATATTCTGTATAAATAAATGACTTAAATTTATTACATTTATTTGTATAAAAAATATTTATCCAAAATTACTGGAGAAGAGGGTGTTTTTTGCACATGCGCACTGCCGAAACATGGAAGGCCTGACATTTGGTAACTTTCCATTACTTGATCAGGAATAACTGTTGCAGCTTTTTTGGGAAAGTTTCAATACAATAATACCAAGAAAATTTTGTAAATGACAAAGTGTTCTAATTTATCATCAGTCAACGTTCATACAGTCCCCATTTTACATACCTCTTTCAGGGCCTCACTTCGTGTGAATTTGCTTATTAAATATAAATTTGAATTACGTAAAGTTTTCAGCAAAGGTTAAGCTTTATTTTGATACCGACCATTTATTACAATATGCAGAAATAAACAAGAGTGCAAGAATGTCACAATATACGCCCGTCACAGCAAATTTCTTTACTCTAGCACCTGTATTTGCAAATGGAATTTTAATTTTGTGGTTGTTTAGTAATAACTAAGTGTTTTGTTTTTCTAAGTCCACAAAAAAACTCCTTACCAGGTAGAGATACCTTAAAATACACCTAAAATTGGAAAGTAACATCTATGTTGTACCACAGAAAAGTGGTCTTGGTTTTTCCCTACGGTCAATTATAAAAAAAGTTACAATATAAGTTATTTATAGTAACAACTAAGGGAAGTTAATCTTAAAAAAAAAAAAAAAAAAAAAAATCAAAAAAAAAATTGTAAGTCCTCACAAAAATCTTTACCAGGTAGAGACTGGTCAAAATACACCTCAAAATTGGATGTAGCATGCATGTTGTACTACAGAAAAGTGGTCTCGATTTTTCCCTACGACTAGTAATGAAAAAGTTACAATATAAGCTATTTATAGTAACAACAAAGGGAAGTAATTCTAAAGTAGGGAACTGCGCATGACACTTCGTCTCATGATGGTGTATAATTGTGTCAAGTTACATCAAAATCCCTCCATGCATGAAGAAGAAATGCTTCGGACAAAGTCATTCTTGTATCCGACCTTTGGCCTCTAAGTGTGACCTTGACCTTAGACCTAGGGACCTGGTTCTTGCGCATGACACTACGTCTCGTGGTGGTGAACATTTGTGCCAAGTTATATCAAAATCCCTCTATGCATGAAGAAGAAATGCTCCGGACAAGGTTTTCATTCTTGTATCCTTTGACCTCTAAGTGTGACCTTGACCTTAGACCTAGAGACCTGGTTCTTGCGCATGACACTCCGCCTCATGGTGGTGAACATTTGTGCCAAGTTATATCAAAATCCCTCTATGCATGAAGAAGAAATGCTCCGGACAAAGTTTTCATTCTTGTATCCTTTGACCTCTAAGTGTGACCTTGACCTTAGACCTAGGGACCTGGGTCTTGCGCATGACACTCCTTCTCATGATGATGAACAATTGTGCCAACTTTCATCAAAATCCCTCTATGCATGAAGAAGATGCTCCGGACAAAGTCATTCTTGAATTTGACCTTTGACCTCTAAGTGTGACCTTGACCTTAGACCTAGGGACCTGGTTCTTGCGCATGACACTCCGTCTCATGATGGTGAACAACTGTGCCAAGTTTCATCAAAATCCCTTCATGCATGTAGAAGATATGCTCCGGACAAGGTCTGTGGAAGCCGCCCGCCCGCCCACCCGCCGCATAAAAAGTTACAGGTAAAAAAGCTCATTTTCTGTTCAGGTTTATCATCAGTACCAGTATGTACAATCAAGTAAACCCTGGGCCTGGGTCAATTTGACCCTGATGGGTCATGATTTGAACAAATTTTGTAGAAGTCTACTAGGCAATGCTACATGTCAAATATCTAAAACCTAGGCCTTCTGGTTTATTTTTAGAAAATTTTTGAAGATTTTCCTATGTAAATTCAAGTGTAAATTCAATTTCAATTTTGACCCCGGGAGTCACGTTTTGAACAAATTTTGTAGAGGTCCACTAGGCAATGCTACATGTCAAATATCTAAGCTCTAGGCCTTCTGGTTTATTTTTAGAAAAGTTTGAAGATTTTTCTTTTTACAATCAAGTAACCCCATGGGGCGGGGTCATGATTTGAATAAATTTTGTAGAGGTCCACCAGGCAATGCTAATTGTGAAATATCTAAGCTCTAGGCCTTCTGGTTTAAGAAAAATTTTGAAGATTTTCCTATGTAAAATCAAGTGACCCCTGGGGCGGGGCCAATTTTATCCCAGGGGTCATGATTTGAACAAAGTTTGTAGAAGTCTACTAGGCAATGTTACATATCAAATATCTAAGACCTAGGCCTTCTGGTTTATTTTTAGCAAATTTATGAAGATTTCCCTATGTACAATCAAGTAACCCCTGGGGCTGAGTCAATTTGACCCTGGGGGGGGGGGGGGGGGGGGGGTCAAGATTTGAATAAATTTTGTAGAGGTCCACTAGGCAATGCTACATGTCAAATATCTAAGCTCTAGGCCTTCTGGTTTATTTTTAGAAAATTTTGAAGATTTTTCTATGTACAATCAAGTAACCCCATGGGGCGGCATCAATTTAACCCCGGGGGTCATGATTTGAAAAAAAATTTGTAGAGGTCCACTAGGCAATGCTACATGTGAAATATCTAAGCTCTAGGACTTCTGGTTTATTTTTAGAAAAAAATTTAAGATTTTCCTAAGTAAAATCAAGTGACCCCTGGGGCGGGATCAGTTTTCAACCTGGGGGTCATGTTTGAATAAATTTTGTAGAGGTCCACTAGGCAATGCTACATGTCAAATGTCTAACCTCTTGGCCTTCTGGTTTATTTTTTTTTTTAATTTTGAAGATTTTCCTATAGAAATCTATGTAAAATCAAGTGACCCCTGGGGCAGGGTCAATTTTGACCCCTGGGTCATGATTTGAACGACTTTAGTAGAGGTCTACTAGGCAATGCTACATGTCAAATATCTAAGGTTTAGGGCTTCTGGTTTTTGAGAAGAAGATTTTTTAAGATTTTCCTATGTAAAATAAGTGCCCCCTGTGGTGGGGTCAATTTTAAACCCGGGGTCATGATTTGAACAAATTTGGTAGAGGTCTACTAGGCAATGCTTCACACCAAATATCTAAGCTCTAGGACTTCTGGTTTTTGAGAAAAAGATTTTTAAATTTTTTCCTTTTGGTCCCCATCGCAACCAGAGTTCTGCATGGAATTCAATTCTTTGAAACATTTTTGTAGAGCTTCACCCAAGGAACATTCCTGTGAAGTTTGGATGAAACTGGCCTAGCGGTTTATGAGGAGATGTCGTTTAAAGTAAAAGTTTACGGACGCCGGATGGTGAGTGATCAGAATAGCTCACCCTGAGCCTTTGGCTCTGGTGAGCTAACAAAAATCACTGCTCCATGCAAGCTTCCTAAATTCCTAGTTTGGTTGCAATACCTTATTCCCTGCTAAGTTATTGAGCATAAACAATTTTCTATTTTTAATAACAGTGACCTTGGCCTTGACCCCAGTGACCATTACACATACTTTAACTCAGTCTCCTTGAAGAAAGCTATATAATGTACTAAACCAAATATATGTATTTATTCTGTCACTTGCAGTATTTTTGACCCGATATCAGGGTGCCATATATATTTCTTGATATACCTTCAGTTGACACGTGACCAGTGATATACAGTCAGCTGATCATGTGACCTTATGATCGATATTGTTGTCATAAGAAATTTTGCACTGAAATCATCCCCATTGTGTTGGAAATGTCCGAACTAAGAAAATGAGTGCTCAAATAATGAGTTTTTATTCAAAAACGAAGAAGTTATTGTGATTTTTCAATTGGAACCACATTACTGTGTCGGTGATGACGTCATTATATAAGTGACGTCATTACGAATATGACGTCATTAAAACGGTTGTCGCACACTAATTTTTGTAAAATAAATTGCCAAATATCGGAAAATGAAGTAATGACAAGATAAATAGAATAATAAGTTAGTGCCTAAGATGGAGAAACTTTATCTGGCTCGGCTCCGGACGTTATCAGGTTCGCCTTCGGCTCACCCGATAACCTCCTCCACCTCGCCAGATAAACTTTCTCCATCTACGGCACTAACCTATTATTCTCTACATATCCCGCTGCAAAAATGGACTTAAGCCATTTGCAACAAAATACCCTATATGAAAATTATTTAAGTACTAAGGACCGAACGCCTCTACTCCGAAAGAAATTTAACTAAAACTTGCAGGACCACATTTCTCAATAGCAGTTAACATCATTACCATGTTTTATTGAATTCCTCCAAAATAATGTCAGAGATATGACTCCAGACTGACAGAAAATGGAACAAATATATATACATACATCATACATGTGATAAGTTCAGAATACCAAAACTGGAGGTTTGCTATTTTTCAGCTGGAGTTGGGGTCTCAAAACTGGAGGTTTTTTATCAACATAAAGTAAGCGCGCGAACGCAAAACTTGAGAAAAATCCAATTTTTTATGTTATTTTCTATTCTACTTTTAACTTCAACAAGAGTGCAAGAATGTCACAATATACGCCCGTCACAGCAAATTTCTTTACACTAGCACCTGTATTTGCAAATGGAATTTTAATTTTCTAGTTGTTTACTCTGTTGTTTTTTTTTAGAAATTATTGTAATTCTTTTATTTTTTTAAGTCCGCAAAAAAAATCCTTACCAGGTAGAGATACCTTAAAATACACCCAAAATTTGAAAGTAACATCAATGTTGTACCACAGAAAAGTGGTCTTGGTTTTTCCCTTCGGTCAATTATAAAAAAGTTACAATGTAAGTTATTTATAGTAACAACTAAGGGAAGTTAATCTTTAAAGAGAAAAAAAAAAAAAAATCCATACAAAAATCCTTACCAGGTAGAGAACGCTCAAAATACACCTCAGAACTGGATGTAACATGCATGTTGTACTACAGAAAAGTGGTCTCGATTTTTCCCTACGACTTGTAATGAAAAAGTTACAATATAAGCTATTTATAGTAACAGCAAAGGGAAGTAATTCAAAATAAGGGACCAGTGCATGACACTCCGTCTCATGATGGTGTACAATTGTGCCAAGTTACATCAAAATCCCTCCATGCATGAAGAAGAAATGCTCCGGACAAAGTCATTCTTGTATCTGACCTTTGGCCTCTAAGTGTGACCTTGACCTTAGACCTAGGGACCTGGTTCTTGCGCATGACACTCCGTCTCATGATGGTGAACAATTGTGCCAAGCTACATCAAAGTCCTTTCATGCATGAAGAAGATATGCTCCGGACAAAGTTTTCATTCTTGTATCCTTTGACCTCTTAGTGTGACCTTGACCTTAGACCTAGGGACCTGGTTCTTGCGCATGACACTCCGTCTCATTATGGTGAACAACTGTGCCAAGCTACATCAAAATCCTTCCATGCATGAAGAAGATATGTTCCGGACAAAGTCATTCTTGAATTTTTCATTCTTGTATCCTTTGGCCTCTAAGTGTGACCTTGACCTTAGACCTAGGGACCTGGTTTTTGCGCACGACACTCCGTCTCATGATTATGAACAATTGTGCCAACTTTCATCAAAATCCCCCTATGCATGAAGAAGACATGCTCCGGACAAAGTCATTCTTGAATTTGACCTTTGACCTCTAAGTGTGACCTTGACCTTAGACCTAATGACCTGGCTGTGGATGCCGCCCGCCCGCCTGCCCGCCCATCCGCCCGCCAGGGGCGTTCCCATAATACGTCCCGTTTTTCAAACGGGCGTATAAAAACCTAAAAGGATAAAATATATTGTATTTTAAGGCGGAATGTGCCTAATTTGAAGTTATTGGGTTTCGTTTTGAAATTTTGATTAATATAAAATTCAGTATATTCCTCATAGACTGCGTATTTTACTTTTTTGATATTTCTGTAACTTTTTTCTCTGCAAACCTTCAAAAACGACCATTGACGTCCATTTCTGATGAACCGCGATTTAAGTCCATCAGACAGTTTTCGTCAATCGTGTTGTTCATTCTACAAGAACCGACTTGCTTGTTGCTCATCACATTTTCATTTAAAAATGTCTTTAAAATGGTGTAATTTATGGAGATCATTTTAACGTAAAAGTCGATATTTACGTTAAAGTGACGTCAGAGCGACAAATATGACATTGTGTTTCGAAGAAAAAGTTTGCTATAATCTTGTCTCATGTAAAACCCAAACGATAGAATTTGAGAAAAAACTAACAAAAAATTGATGGTGAAAATTTTATTTTCTATGGATTTACGAAATAAAATTATGGGGTCACCTAATTCATTTTCGCGTAAAATTACATTACGCTACCCCTACCCCCAAATCACAACATAGCTTAGTTTACGTGCTTTTCTGATATATCTCTTTTTAAATTTTAGTATTTTACACTCTCATTCATCAGAGGCTTACTAGAGACGTAAAACGAATCTTGGTATGTGAGAAAGAGGGTTTTCTTTTCAAAAGAGGTCTTTATAACAGGGGTCAAATTTAACAATATTTTCTACTAGCTAAAACTAGCTAGTGCCTTTTTTGTTCACTAGCTAAAGGGAAAAGATACTAGCTAAAATCAAACACGGGTATTTTATAGATTTTTACACGCCATCTTTGTCACAGTCGTTTGATCGCTGAGAACAATTTCAAGGTCGACATTAAGTTCTCTCTGCCATTTTTTTACTGTTTTTACACAGGCGGTTACTGGCCTTTCTTCCGGATCATCATGTTTTTTTGGCGCACTGGCCTCGTCGGTATTGTCAGCTGCCGACCGTTTCAAAAAGTTGGTAATTTTCACAGACATTTTTTTTAAATTTTGGGATTCCAGTAGGCTAATTATAGTTACTAAATTTAAACAACCAATCAGAGTCCTCGATACCTAAAAAACGTCATTTACCGCCCAACGTATCTGTCCTCGCATTCCGAAATGATTTACACTGGAAACGATTACGTCATACACCTATTTGAACTTTTTTTACGATTGTGGTCGGATAAGATTCAACTGAAACTATATTTGGAACTTTTATTATTGTACTGTCATGTTTTTCTTTAGGAGTATTACATTTGCCTGGCATTTCATTTTTAAAATTAGCGAGTGCTTTTTCAGGCCACTAGCTATTCTAAATTTCCACTGGCTTTTAGCGAGTATGCGTGCTTAAATTTGAACCCTGTATAACTTTAAAACTGGCGACCGGTGCGAAATGGTTTAAATGCAAATTTTTCTACATATGCCAATGCTACAACTTTGCGTAAAATACTGATCATGTTATTTTTTATAATCGCTTTAAATATATTTCTTTCTAATGATTATTTTCATCTTTTTTTTATTCAAAATACCAATAAACAAGTATTCCGTTGTAATACACAGCTAAAATTTATGCATATGCAATTGTATACTTCGGAGTTTTCACATTTGAAACATAATTATTGTAAAATATCATAGTTCAATATTATACAAGTTCAAATATTTTTGACTTAGCCACCCCGCCATGGGAGTAAAGGTTGTTTGAATCTTGTTTTTCTTTTTATTATCCCTAACACTCCATAAGCATGCACGCACGCACGCACGCTATTTGAAATCAATCATAATTTCCATAATTTCCGTAATCATATGAGATACTATCCCTAGGTTACATATACGTGTTAGTGTATCTTTATAAACTTCTGATGAATGTTGAAAATTGTTACCTTCTGAATTTTGACACCTAAGACGCTTACTAAAATAAAAAGTGAAAACTTACACATATACACGTGCCAGTACAAATCCTAATATCTCATAAATACGAAAGCAGGGGTTGCAAGTTTGAGACTCCAGTCCTCCGTACAAAGTTACAATTCTTGAGTTGCACATTAAGATAATGGTAACATAGAATTACACAAGTTTAACAATCAACCGCTATTGAATTCTCAGTCACAACTGCTATTTTCTTTCTTTCTTTTACCCCACCCGCTGAGCTCAATAGAAGGAGCGCAGAATTATGAATCATGAGTTCGATCGCGGGGTAGGGCATGGCGACTTGATAGGAGGCACGTGTCCGAAATCATTCGTCCTCCAACTCTGATTTATGTGGTGAAGTTGGAAGTTACTTGTTGAGAATACTGAATCCAGGAATACTGGCTAGGTTAGCTTCCCGCCGTAACATAGAAAACAGCGCTAAACCCAAAACAAATTAATTTTTTTTTTTTGTATTTCGTGGAATATTTAACAGTTTTAGCAGAATGTTTACTAATATTTGTGGTGTTTGACAGGTTTCTTCTGTTAGGAAAAAGAATTACATATGAAATATGTTTCTATTACGTGTCTATGTATACAAGGATAACCTTCTTTACACACATACATATATATCTGTAGAGCTAAAACCTCTTTGCAAAGGATGGTGTTTCTGTTCTAGCCAAGTTACTAAATAAATTAACCCTTTCAGAGCAACAGCCTCCATATAACAAATATACTCTATTCACAGAGGATGCACTTTATTCGAAATTGGGGTGTCCGACTACTCTCCAAACAATCGAAATATTTCCCAAACATAAAATTTGTAGTACAGTGAAATAAATTAATAAAGTTTATTCAAACATGATGATATAAATTACATTAGGGCTTTTTAAATTTTGTAAAGTTTTGTTTGCCTCTATGTTATTACATGCATAAAATTTCATTGTTTTACGCTCAAATAATACGTCATGGAAATAGCGGCCTGTGATGGAATTCTGTACAGGTAATTGTAAAAATTAGAAGGATGAGATAATTCAAATAAAATATTTTAATTATATTCTGTCGTTTTCTGATTTATTTTTGTAAATGTGCATCGATACAGGACTGTCATGTATTATCATTAACATGCGAAATAAATCATTTCAATCTTAAGCCCCAACTTTTACTACCCTGGTAGTAAGTTTTGTAGGAGGAGCCTATCAAATAACAACGCTACTCTAGGCTGTCTGTTAGCTAAAAATAGCTCACTTTAAATGGTTCACAGGCAAATGTAAACAATGGTCAGTTGAAGAAGAAATTTGAACTAGTTTGCATGTTTTGATGGTTAAAAACTATTATTATCCATATTGTGCATCCATATCAGTATCAATCCTATGAAAAATTGAGTCAAGACTAGCATTCCTGATTTTTAATCTTGTTTATGTAGATTTAACAATGAAACTAAAATTCTGTCATTGCTGGCTGGTCCATTAATTGAGATAACCTAGCAATAAATGTAGAAATAATAAACTATTTAAGTCTGGGATGCAGAACAATACACACAATTTAGCAAGTACTTCTGTGATAAGGACTAATAAATATGATAAGCTATTTGAAATAATATTTATCACTGTATGTCTGTAATTAGTAGTTCCCTATTTCTTTAAAACATTTTTATGATATGACATATAAAAATATAACTGTAGAAATGACTATGATATTCTATTTGGTTTAAAAATTCAAAATTATTTTCTGGAGAAGTTTTGCAATGCACTCTAGCTAGGTGTTAATTCCATTGATACATATGAAGCCTTCTGGCGGTCAGGTTTGTTGATAAAATTAACCACGTGGGAATTGTTTACATTCTCTGTTTCTCTAGGGTTCATGACCTCATTAGCTCCTCCCGGCAAATTCAAATTTTTGGCAGTTAGGTTTAAATAATTTTTTGAAACTATACTTCAGCATTTTTTGTTTTAAAAAATAAAAACACCAATTGATAAAGAATATTTCAATGTGTATTTATGGAATTTTTCATAACTTTTTATTCAGTGGTTTATTTAAAATTTTGAAAAAGGGCTCTCTGATGTGAAACATGCATAATTTATATAAAAACCTGCCCCGGCACCATCTTGTGGCTTTTATATGGCAGTTGGGGGTTTAAAGTTGAATGAAATCATTGCTCAGTTGTAAAAAACACAAAATGTGTTTGTCTTTATCACAAGACATAAGAAAATCTATTGATTTACGCATTTTTTTAAAATCTGGGATAGGGTAAAGTAATGTATTTCAGGGCAATGGTAATGCGGTGTCGATTTTATTGCATTTTCTAAAATTGAATATAATCTAAACATTAAAATCTGAGTTCTACACTGAAATGATTTCGCCAAAGTTAAAAGTATTAGTTTTAAAGGTATTTTGATTTAATTGTACTAAGAAACAAGAGTGCAAGAATGTCACAATATACGCCCGTCACAGCAAATTTCTTTACTCTAG
This sequence comes from Mercenaria mercenaria, assembly GCF_021730395.1. NCBI lineage: Eukaryota > Metazoa > Mollusca > Bivalvia > Venerida > Veneridae > Mercenaria > Mercenaria mercenaria. The sequence continues at coordinate 70,830 of NW_026463248.1, forward strand.
CACCTGTATTTACAAATGGAATTTTAACTTTGTGGTTGTTTAGTAATAACTAAGTGTTTTGTTTTTCTAAGTCCACAAAAAAACTCCTTACCAGGTAGAGATACCTTAAAATACACCTAAAATTGGAAAGTAACATCTATGTTGTACCACAGAAAAGTGGTCTTGGTTTTTCCCTACGGTCAATTATAAAAAAGTTACAATATAAGTTATTTATAGTAACAACTAAGGGAAGTTAATCTTAAAAAAAAAAAAAAAAAAAAAAAAATTGTAAGTCCTCACAAAAATCTTTACCAGGTAGAGACTGGTCAAAATACACCTCAAAATTGGATGTAGCATGCATATTGTACTACAGAAAAGTGGTCTCGATTTTTCCCTATGACTAGTAATGAAAAAGTTACAATATAAGCTATTTATAGTAACAACAAAGGGAAGTAATTCGAAAGAAGGGAACTGCGCATGACACTTGGTCTCATGATGGTGTATAATTGTGTCAAGTTACATCAAAATCCCTCCATGCATGCAGAAATGATTCGGACAAAGTCATTCTTGTATCTGACCTTTGGCCTCTAAGTGTGACCTTGACCTTAGACCTAGGGACCTGGTTCTTGCGCATGACACTACGTCTCGTGGTGGTGAACATTTGTGCCAAGTTATATCAAAATCCCTCTATGCATGAAGAAGACATGCTCCGGACAAGGTTTTCATTCTTGTATCCTTTGACCTCTAAGTGTGACCTTGACCTTAGACCTAGAGACCTGGTTCTTGCGCATGACACTCCGCCTCATGGTGGTGAACATTTGTGCCAAGTTATATCAAAATCCCTCTATGCATGAAGAAGAAATGCTCCGGACAAAGTTTTCATTCTTGTATCCTTTGACCTCTAAGTGTGACCTTGACCTTAGACCTAGGGACCTGGTTCTTGCGCATGACACTCCTTCTCATGATGATGAACAATTGTGCCAACTTTCATCAAAATCCCTCTATGCAGGAAGAAGATATGCTCCGGACAAAGTCATACTTGAATTTGACCTTTGACCTCTAAGTGTGACCTTGACCTTAGACCTAGGGACCTGGTTCTTGCGCATGACACTCCGTCTCATGATGGTGAACAACTGTGCCAAGTTTCATCAAAATCCCTTCATGCATGTAGAAGATATGCTCCGGACAAGGTCTGTGGACGCCGCCCGCCCGCCCGCCAACCCGCCCGCCCGCCCGCCCGCCAGGGGCGTTCCCATAATACGTCCCGTTTTTCAAACGGGCGTATAAAATAAAATAGTAGATTTATGGAAGAAAAGTGGAGATACTGAAAATAATACTCAATTGTGTTATTTTTAAATTTGGGGGTAGGGGTAGGGTAATGTAATTTTATGCAAAAATGAATCCGGTGACCCCATAATTTTATTTCATAAATCGACAGAAAATAAAATTTAGGTCAATATCCATGTCATACAGCTAACGCCAAAAAAAACAATCTAAAGTACATTTTTATACACTTGGAGTAAAATTATGTCAAATTACATCAGTCACCCAGTTAACTTTCATCCCACATCAAAGAGCAATGCCGAAAATCAACAAGTGAATGAAGTATTGCCATGCAATACAAAGTCCCCTACTGGAAGGCACCTAATTTTCTCTACTGCAGTATAACATAATGAACTGATATCTGTCAATTATGTATAAACAATACTGTACTACATATACAATATGTTATAACAACACACTTGGATTAAAATGTGCATATATAAAAACCCACAGTTGTTTTAATATTGAATTTTTTTGGCTGATTATAAAAATGTTATCATGTAAGTTATTTATAGTAACAACAAAGGGAAATTAATCTTTAAAAAAAAAAAAAAAAAAAAAAAAAATTCTATATAATATAAGTCCACAAGAAACTCTTTACCAGGTAGAGATAGGTCAAAATACACCTAAAAATTGGATGTAACATGCATGCTGTACCACAGGAAAGTGGTCTCGATTTTTCTCTACCGCCAGTAATAAAAAAGTTACAATAAAATCTATTTATAGTAATAACAAAGGGACGTAATTCTAAAAACAAGGGTGCCTCATGGTAGTGAACATTTGGTCCAAGTTACATCAAAATCCCTCCATGCATGAAGAAGAAATGTTCCGTACAAAGTCATTCTTGAATTTGACCTTTGTCCTCTAAATATGACCTTGACCTTAGACCTAGGGACCTGGTTCTTGCGCACGACATGTTGTCTCATCCAGGGGAATATTTGTGCCAACTGATATCTAAATCCTGCTTTGCATGACAAAGTTACAGACCGAACAGGAAAAAAATCCTCTTGACCTTTGATCTCAAAGTGTGACCCTGACCTTTAAGCTAGGGTACTGGGTGTTGCACAAACACGTCGTCTCATCATGAGAAACATTTACGCCAAGTAATATTGTAATCCCTTGATGGATGACAGAGTTCTGGATCGGACAGGGAAAAAACTTTATTGACCTTTGACCTCCAACTGTGACCTTGACCTTTGAGCTAAGGGTCTGGGCTTTGCGCATGACATGTTGTCTCATCATGGGGAACATTTGTGCCAAGTAATATTAAAATCCCTTCATGGATGGCAAAGTTATGGACGGGACTGAAAAAAAACTCTGTTGAACTTTGACCCCCAATTGTGACCTTGACCTTTGAGCTAGGGGTCCGGGATTTGCGCATGACATGTCGTCTCATCATGGGGAACACTTCTGCTACGTGATATTAAAATCCCTTAATGAATGTCAGAGTTATGGACCGGACACGAAACAGACCCTGTTCATGCTATGTTAACATTTGACTGCTAAGTGTGACCTTGACCTTTGAGCTAGGGGTCTGAAAGTTGTGCATGACACATCGTCTTGTTATGAGGTACATTTGTGCCAAGTAAATTTAAAATCCCTTCATAGATGGGAGAGTTATGGACCGGACAGGAAAAAAGCCTTGTTGACCTTTGACCTCCAATTGTGACCTTGACCTTTGAGTTAGGGGTCCTGGATTTGGGCAAGACACATCATCTCATCATGGGGAACATTTGTGCCAAGTAATTTTAAACTCCCTTCAAGGATGGGAGAGTTGTGGCCCAGACAGGAAAAAAGCCCTGTTGACCTTTGACCTCCAATTGTGACCTTGATC
>NW_026463249.1:0-61032 GCF_021730395.1 Mercenaria mercenaria
TTTGAGCTAGGGTTCCTAGTTTTGCGCACGACACGTCGTCTCATCATGGGGAACATTTGTGCCAAGTAATATTAAAATCCCTTCATGGATGACAGAGTTATGGACCGGACACGAAATTGCGGACGGACGGACGGACGGAATGACGGAAAAGTGCATTCCTATAGTCCCCGAAACTGGTTTTCAACCAGTAGGGGACTAATAAAGGAAAATTTACGACTCTCTCCTTTGAAGTTTAACTGCAATGTGCTGGTGTTTATTTCAGGCTATTCATCAAAATGTGTCATACATTTCTCATCCGATCTTCACCAAACTTGAACAAAATGCGTGTGGGCATAAGACCTTAGCCAAGTCCGATAACAAGCCAAATCTGCCCGGGCACTTTTGATTTATGGATCTATAGGGGCAGTTGTGGGAGATATGCGCTTTTCTCAAAAGCATCTCTAGTTTAAAAATATTTCTATGCCCTTGAAAATTGTAAGGGGGTTAAAAAAATGATTTTCTTGAAAACAAATAAATTGTAGTACGATTTATTTGAAGATTTTTACACTTGTGCGTGCTTACCCGAAGAGATGGTATTGCAATAGGATTATAGTCGACGAAAACTGTAGGTGAAACTCCTTGTACTTAAAAAAGGGAAGTCCAGCTTCTCCTTCAATCATTACAAACATAAAGTTGGCAATGAAATGCAGTAATACATGAAAGGCGACATGTGCAGGCCTAGGAAAAACTCCTCAATAATCTGTACCCAAATTTAAGTGTTGTATGGCACCAAAAGAAACAAAACATTCAAAATGAGGTAGAAATGTGCAATTTAATTTCAAATTTAGTTACTTTTATAATAATAAAATGAAAATACAAGAGGGCCATAATGGCCCTATATCGCTCACCTGTTATCATTGAAGGTCAAACTAGAAATGTGTCCATGGGACACAGATGCCCCCACTACATGACATTAGTCAGGGGCCAGAACTCCTACAATACTGAATGAATCCCGATGTGAAACCCCAGGTGCACAACTACACATGCTGACCAACATTCCTGTAAACTTTGGTGATTCTAGGTCAAATACTTTTGGGGCTATGCGCGACACAACATTAAAATGACCAATTTTTTACTAAGTCAGGGGCCATAACTCCTACATGACTGGATGAATCCGGACGCGAAACCCCAGGTGCACAACTACACATGCTGACCAACATGCCTGTAAAGTTTTGTGACTCTAGGTCATATACTTTTGGAGCTAGGCACGACACAACATTAAAATGACCAATTTTTACAAAGTCAGGGGCCATAACTTCTACAAGACTGAATGAATCCGGACGCGAAACCCCAGGTGCACAACTACACATGCTGACCAACATTCCTGTAAACTTTGGTGATTCTAGGTCAAATACTTTTGGAGCTATGCGCGACACAACATTAAAATGACCAATTTTTTACTAAGTCAGGGGCCATAACTCCTACATGTCTGGATGAATCCGGACGCGAAACCCCAGGTGCACAACTACACATGCTGACCAACATGCCTGTAAAGTTTTGTGACTCTAGGTCATATGCTTTTGGAGCTAGGCACGACACAACATTAAAATGACCAATTTTTACAAAGTCAGGGGCCATAACTTCTACATGACTGAATGAATCCGGACGCGAAACCCCAGGTGCACAACTACACATGCTGACCAACATTCCTGTAAAGTTTTGTGACTCTACTTCAAATACTTTCAGAGCTACGTGCGACACAACATTTTCGGAAGGACGGACGGAAGGACGGACGGACAAGAGCAAATCTATATGCCCCCCCACAAAGTGGGGGCATAAAAATCATAATCAAGATCAATCAAAAGAATTATGAGAAAATATAATTGAAATTTTCTTAAAGTAACTTCAAATAAAATTATTTTCAAACCTGGCCAAAAGGGAAGAAATTAAAAATAAATCTAAGTCCTCAGAAAAAATATCTAAGTCCAAAGGACAGGAACAACAAAGGGAAGAAATTTAACCAAAAAGAAAAAAACATTCTTACAAGGGTCAGATATGTCAAAATACATCTAAAAATTGGAGGTACCATCCATGTTTACCCCCAGAAAAGTGGTCTCGGTTTTTCCCTACGGCCAATAATAAAAAAGTTACTAAATAAGCTATTTATAGTAAAAAAAAGGGAAGTATTAAAAAAAAAAAAATACTGTAAGTGAACAAAAGAAGGATCTGCCAAATAAAAACAAGAGCACTGCAATGCAACGCAAATGCAGAGTACCGGTAATATACACACATATAAAATCATATGACCTTTGACCCCTAAGTGTGACCTTGACTTTGAAGTGAGCCATCCGAAACATGCGCTCTGCATGTCGTTTTGATGAGGTGAACATTTGTGTCAGGTTTCTTTGAAATCCTTCAAGGGGTTCAAGAGTTACAGAGCGGAAGGGAAATTGCTAACCAACAGACAGACAGACAGACGGACACCGAGGCGATAACATAATACGTCTCTTCGGGCGCATAAAAAGGAATCGAGATCTTATGGTGATACAAGTTGTGTGCAAGTTTGGTTAAAATTAAATCATAAATGAAGCTGCTCTTGTGCAGACAAGGTCAAAATAGCTAATTTTGGCCCTTTTAGGGGCCACAACTCTGGAACCCATTACGGGATCTGGCCGGTTCAAGAAAGGAACCAAGATCATATGGTGACACAAATTTTGTGCAAGTTTGATTAAATTCAAATCATAAATGAAGCTGCTATTGTGCAGACCAGGTCAAAATAGCTAATTCTGGCCCTATCAGGGGCCATAACTCTGGAACCCATAATGGAATCTGGCCAGTTCAAGAAAGGAACCAAGATCTTATGGTGATACAAGTTGTGTGCAAGTTTGGTTAAAATGAAATAATAAATGAAGCTGCTATTGCGCAGACAAGGTCAAAATAGCTAATTTTGGCCCTTTCAGGGGCCATAATTCTGGAACCCATTAAGGGATCTGGCTGGTTCAAGAAAGGAACCAAGATCTTATGGTGACACAAGTTTTGTGCAAGTTTGATTAAATTCAAATCATAAATGAAGCTGCTATTGTGCAGACAAGGTTAAAATAGCTAGTTCTGGCCCTTTCAGGGCCCATCACTCTGGAACCCATAATGGCATCTGGCCAGTTCAAGAAAGGAACCAAGATCTTATGGTGATACAAGTTGTGTGCAAGTTTGGTTAAAATAAAATCATAAATAAAGCTGCTATTGTGCAGACAAGGTCAAAATAGCTAATTCTGGCCCTTTCAGGGCCATAACTCTGGAACCCATAATGGAATCTAGCCAGTTCAAGAAAAGAATCAAGATCTTATGGTGATACAAGTTGTGTGCAAGTCTGGTAAAAATCAAATCATAAATAAAGCTGCTATTGTGCAGACAAGGTCAAAATAGCTAATTTTGGCCCTTTCAGGGGCCATAACTCTGGAACCCATAATGGGATCTGGCCAGTTCAAGAAAGGAACCAAGATCTTATGGTGATACAAGTTGTGTGCAAGTTTGGTTAAAATAAAATCATAAATGAAACCACTATTGTGCAGACAAGAAATTGTTGACGCACACACACACACAAATTCTGGCCCTTTAAGGGGCAATAACTCTAGAACCCATGACGGGATCTGGCCAGTTTTCAAAAGGAACCGAGATATCATGCCAATACAAGTTTTGTAAAAGTTTGATCAAAATTGCTTGCAAAATGTGGTCTCTATCATGTTCACAAGAAATTGTGGACGGACGACGGACGAAGGGCGATCACAAAAGCTCACCCTGTCACTATGTGACAGGTGAGCTAAAAAAAGTGTCATACATCAAAAGCCAGTACTTCAGGCTATAGTTTACAGTGAAATGCCACAGCCTAAGACAGCATACGGTCTTAGAAAATGTGAGTGTGACTGTATTATTCAGTAACATAATAATATCAGAGAAATGAATGGTCAGAAAATCTAAAGTTTTAGAAAGCTCAAATATTCGTACACTTACATCGCATTAAATTTCAAATGGATAAAAATAACACAGCAAAACATGTTTCATACATAAAAATGTGTGTAAATAAACGCTTTTTGTAAATTTAATAATTCTTCAAAGATAGGTGTAAATATTACAACTTAACTGTCTCAGTGCGTCACACAACGTTTGTGTACATGTCTAGAAATTAATTTACATCAAAATAAACCATCGATATTCACTCAAAAATGGGTGTTAATTTTGAGTAATGCTGATGTAAAAACTCTGTGTTAATAATGTATTTCTATTTATTGGAATTTAATGTGTTTACATGTGAAAAAAGTAATAAAATCGGAAATGTTCAAATATTCATTAAACGCAATAGGTGTGCAAAAATGGTGAATGTTTGGAAGTGAAATTATTATTCTATTTGGATATAAGTTACGGACGAAAGTGGATATATATAAATATTTGTTCAAACTTGGAAGATTTTATAAGTATAGTTTGATTAAAACCCATGTTAATAATATTTCCATGCATATTTCAATTAACTGCATGCGAGTGTGATTATGATAAGATCAGATAATGTTGTTCGACGTCAGGCAGTAATTCTTATCTCGCCGCAACATGTATATTATGATATCGGCCTCAGGGAGTTAAGCTGACACTGCACAGCAAATACCATGATTTTATATTGCTTTTGCAAGAATTATGGCCCCTTTTGGACTTAGAAAATCATGGGTAGGACAATATTTCTATTACACAAAGACAAAAAATCAGATAAGCATCTGCACCGGCAAGGCTGTGCTCTTGCTTTGTATACCAGTACTTACCACATATTTTCTATGCATTTGTCAGCAAATTTCCTGGGCATTTTTATCTTCTTATATTTACTTATTTACTTATGAACCAATTTGTGGTTTTTGTATTGTGCTCAGGTGGAATATGTCAAATGATAGGCATGCTAAATCTGCAACTATACAGATTCTTTTGGAATTAACATTGTTACAGTCACTGTGTTCAGATTTTTGAGCCGTCCAAAATTTCGTGAGCAAGGGTGGGGTGGGGGCACTTTGAGTTGCCCTTGTATTTTTGTCCAAATTTGTGCCAAGCTCCATTAAATGAAATTGTGCACTCAGCTGGTATTTTAATTTGGATCTCTCACAGCCAGACCAACAATTTATTTTAAGTCTGTGTCACATCACAATAAGAGATTATGAAACATTACAGGGTTATTATTCAGCACTTGAAGTTCTGTGCCTGGGGTTTTGTTTGTGATTTTATTCAGCCAGACCAGAGTTATGGCCCTTCACTTGATAAACAAGAGGACCATGATGGTCCTGAATCGCTCACCTGTCCCCACATGACCCAGTTTTGAACTGAGTATAACGTTATTTTTTTCTATTATTTGACATAGTGACCTAGTTTTTGAGTACATGTGACCCAGTTTTGAACTTGAGCTAGATATCATCAAGATAAAAATTCTCACCAATTTTCATGAAGATCCATTGAAAAGTATGGCCTCTAGAGAGGTCACAAGGATTTTTATTATTTGACCTACTGACCTAGTTATTGATGGCAAGTGACCCAGTTTCGAATCTGACATAGATATCATCAAGGTGAACATTCTGACCAATTTTCATGAAGATCCATTCGAAAGTATGGCCTCTAGAGAGGTCACAAGGTTTTTCTATTTTAAGACCTACTGACCTAGTTTTTGACCACAGTTGACACAGTTTCGAACTTGACCTAGATATCATCAAGATGAACATTCAGATCAACTTTCATACAGATCCCATGAAAAATACGGCCTCTAGAGAGGTCACAAGGATTTTTTATTATTTGACCTACTGACCTAGTAATTGACGGCATGTGACCAAGTTTCGAATTAGACCTAGATATCATCAAGGTGAACATTCTGACTAATTTTCATAAGATCTTGTGAAAAATATGGCCTCTAGAGAGGTCACGTTTTTTCAATTTTTAGACCTACTGACCTAGTTTTTGATGGCACATGACCCAGTTTCAAACTTGACCTAGATATCATCAAGGTGAATATTCAGACCAACTTTCATACAGATCCCATGAAAAATATGGCCTCTAGAGAGGTCACAAGGTTTTTCTATTATTTGACCTACTGACCTAGATTTTGAAGGCACGTGACCCAGTTTCAAAATTAACCTAGATATCATCAAGGTGAACACTCTGACTAATTTTCATGAAGATCTTGTGAAAAATATGGCCTCTAGAGAGGTCACAAGGTTTTTCTATTTTTAGACCTACGTATACTGATCTAGTTTTTTACCGCACGTGACCCAGTTTCGAACTTGACTTAGATATTATCAAAGTGAACATTCTGACCAATTTTCATAAAGACCCCATGAAAAATGTGACCTCTAGAATGGTCACAAGCAAAAGTCAACGCACGGACGGACGACGGACGCTGCGCGATCACAAAAGCTCACCTTGTCACTTTGTGACATGTGAGCTAAAAATGTGCATAAAAAGAGTATAAAAGTTTGTGTCACACTTATCTTAAAACATATTTGACCACGGGTCAAAGAGGATGAAACATAATAGGAATATTATTCAGCATGTACATTTGTGCACTTAGGATTTTATTTAGGATTTCTTTTGGTCATACTAGTGTTATGGGCCTTGATTAAGTCAAAAATATGCATAAAGGACAAACAAGTTTGTGTTGCCTGTATCTCATTAAGTATTTGAATTAGAGTCAGAAAACATCAGGGGATTGTTACATAGCATGTGAACTTGTACATTAGGGTGTTCTGTTTGGGATTTCATTTAGCCAGACCGAGTTATGGTCTCTGACTCAGCAAAAAATACACATTAAAGTGATGAAACATTTAATTGTGTTGCATATATCTTAAGATATTTCACCTAGTCATGAAACCACGATGTAGTGACAGGAGGTGGGGGCACCTGTGTCCTATATATACACATCTAGTTTTCAGTTTATTAGTTTAGTTTATACTTCAAGCTTCAAGCTTACTGGAACCACTCTCGAGTCCGCTTCCTGGAAAATCCAATACTGGTGTCATACGAGAGGAGGTCATGGTTGTGACCCCAGTTGGGCTCGAACCCACAATCCCAATGATTGAGCGGTCGACACCTTATCCACTAGACCACCGCTCCCCATTTCAGTTTATTAATTAAATAGGGAAGGAGCATATTAAAGATAAATGAAATGGCTGAGTATTCCCATTCTATCAGAAATATTGATCCCTACTGGGTTGACAGTACGAAGCTCATGGATCCAAGAGTGTTACCTGTTACATCTTATATTTTTGTGTTATTGCTGTCTCTGGGTCATTCTGCATGATTTCAATGATTTTAATTTGATATACTATGCTGCAAGTTTAGTGTGTAGTATTTAATGACTTGAGACTTTACATATAAACTTAGGATCAGTATGTTGCTTCTTTTTAAAGAGACATACATATATTGGATATGTCTGAGGTTATCCTCATCTTTGGAGTTGTTTCGATTTCACTCTGTTCTGCGGCGCTGTACATATTCGCGGTAACTGTCGTGCTAGTGTAGCTAGAGGCAAGTGTAAGGTTGCATAGATAGTTGCTGATGCTGGAGTTACTCCCAGAGGTGGGATTCGTAGTTGGAGTTGCTGCGGAGCAACATCATACTAGGCATGGAGCATTGCCATGTTAATACATGCAGCAAAGATGCTGTTACTGTGCTGTGGTAAATGATGCTATCTCCTATGTGTCATGTCCTGTATTTTGTGGTGTTTTCATTTTGCACAGATTTACAATTAATTTTATTTGTCTTTGATGAAGATTGCAAGACTGAAATTTAAGAAATAGAGCAACTGACAGATTTTTTATTTGTCCTATTTAATATTTGATAGACTCCCTACATACCGTTTCGCTATTTTAAAGTCTTTTTTTTTTTTGTTGTTGTTTTCCCTTTATTATAGTGCCAAACAGATAGATATTCAGCTATGGAGGAAAAAAATTGAGATGTGTAATGAAGAAAATGCAGATATAAACTAGAAAATGCTTTTGTAAAAAAGCGCATTTCTCCCCAAATGCAAAGTCCTATAGGCAAGAAGTCAAAGAGACACTGATGGTTGGCTGCAATAGGGATCATCTACTTGGCATGTCCAGTCATCCCGCTAAATTTCAACACTCTTGGCCTAGTGGTTCTCAAGTCACTGTTCAGGCTCCTGTGACCCTGACCTTTGATCAAGTGACCTCAAAATAAATAGGGGTCATCTACTCTGCATGTCCAATCATCCTATTAAGTTTCAACATTGTAGGTCAAGTGGTTCTCAAGTTATTTCCAAAAAATGATTTTACATGAACAGGCCACTGTGACCTTGACCTTTAATTGAGTGACTCCAAAATCAATAGGGGTCATCTACTCTGCATGTTCAATCATCCTATGAAGTTTCAACATTCTGGGTCAAGTGGTTCTCAAGTTATTGATTGGAACTGGTTATCAATGTTCAGGCCCCTGTGACCTTGACCTTTAACGGAGTGACCCCAAAAACAATAGGGGTCATTTACTCTGTATGAACAATCATCCTATGAAGTTTCAACATTCTGGGTCGAGAGGTTCTCAAGTTTTTGATTGGAAATGGTTTTCCATGTTCAGGCCCCTGTGGCCTTGACCTTTAACAGAGTGACCCCAAAATCGTTAGGGGTCATCTACTCTGCATGACCAATCATCCTATGAAGTTTCATCATTCTGGGTCAAGTGGTTCTCAAGTTACTGACCGGAAATGGTTTTCAATGTTCAGGCCCCTGTGGCCTTGACCTTTCACAGAGTGACCCCAAAATCGTTAGGGGTCATCTACTCTGCATGATCAATCATCCTATTAAGTTTCAACATTCTGGGTCAAGTGGTTCTCAAGTTACTGACCGGAACCCCTGTGACCTTGACCTTTAATGGAGTGACCCCAAAATCGATAGGGGTCATCTACTTTGCATGTACAATCATCCTATGAAGTTTCAACATTCTGGGTGAAGTGGTTCTCCAGTTATTGATCGGAAATGGTTTTCCATGTTCAGGCCCCTGTGACCTTGACCTTTGATGGAGTGACCCCAAAATCAATAGGGGTCATCTACTCTTTATGATCAATCATCCTATGAAGTTTCAACATTCTGGGTCAAGTGGTTCTCCAGTTATTGATCGGAAATGGTTTTCAATGTTCAGGCCCCTGTGACCTTGACCTTTGATGGAGTGACCCCAAAATCAATAGGGGTCATCTACTCTTCATGACCAATCATCCTATGAAGTTTCAACATTCTGGGTCAAGTGGTTCTCAAGTTATTGATCGGAAATGGTTTTCAATGTTCAGGCCCCTGTGACCTTGACCTTTGACGGAGTGACCCCAAAATCAATAGGGGTCATCTACTCTTCATGACCAATCATCCTATGAAGTTTCAACATTCTGGGTCAAGTGGTTCTCTAGTTATTGATCGGAAATGGTTTTCAATGTTCAGGCCCCTGTGACCTTGACCTTTGACAGAGTGACCCCAAAAACAATAGGGGTCGTCTACTCCAGCAGCCCTACAAACCTATAAAGTTTGAAGGTTCTAGGTCAAATGGTTCTCCAGTTATTGCTCGGAAATGAAGTGTGATGTACGGACGGACGGACGGACGGACAGGGCAAAAACAATATGTCTCCTGGGGGAGACATAATTAGTTATTTATAATTGTAATCTGTTGTATAATAATACCATTTTATGTGAAAAACATATTAAATTCATCAGAAACTTTAATAGAAATTTTACTGCAAAAGAACGCTTTTGCCCATTTTGCAAATATAACTTCTCCGGATTTACATGAAAAAATTCTTGCTGTAAGTCTGATACTTTAAAACAGGCTGTTACATTCTTCAATCTCAATTATGTTCTTACATGTTTCATTTAAAATGAGTAAAAAAGTGCTAGTATGCTTTAGTTGTATTTACTTTTTTGTACATACTACCTTGTTGCATGACACAATTTTACCAACTTCAACAGAAAATTTCCTGCAATAAAGGCGTAAGTCCATGTTTTAAAATATACTGTTACTTTGTCAAATTTCATTCATGTTGTTTAATGTTTCATATAAAATGTCTAATTCTGAATGAAAAAGTTTGGTAAATTTGTATGTGACTGAACACAGAAGAAAACAATATAATTTTTTTCTTCTCCTGTAAAGTTTTCAAAAATGTAGTTACGCCCTTATTGCGTTGAACCCTCGACATATCAGTTGTGTAGCCTGAATAGGAGACAAATTGAACGTGTTTTTTTTAAATAATGTAAAAGTAGGATTTATCATTTACGAAAATCCAAAGTAAGTAGCAAATTTATTACTGTTTTTGACTTTGATTTTGAACTGCCTATTTACTCACCAATTTGCAAACAGAATTTATTCATTTATTTTATATGTGCTATAATTGCCGAAATAATTGCGACAATTAGTTCTATTGTCTTCCGACTTCACCAACTTAATCCGAGCATTTTATTTTTACAGAGGTGCAGACGACAGTTATGTTCTAAAAATAGTATTGGGTTGGTTTTTACTTTTTATTTGTGTGATTTCATTACCGAACAAAACTTTTCTTTTCTTTGAATAATCAAACTGGGAATTATTTCTTATGAGTGGGAGTTTTTTTGCTTCAAACTGGTCAAAAATGGAGCCTAATTGGCATTGAGAAAAGCCCTGCTGGTCTACTCCCCTATCAAAACAAACAATCATGTTATCAAAATTCACATGTGAAAACAGCTACATCAGTACATGTGTATCAAACATGTATAATACACAATAGTCAGTGACGCTTTGATTAACTGTGTAAACATGTTTGGCAGTCCTCGGTAATTATAATACCTAATGCCACGAGGAAAAAGTCTAAAAATTGAATTTTCTTGAAAAGCAGGAGAATTATGGTTTTGGTCGGGAGACGGGAGGCAAGGTGAACTAGAGCTATCACTAAAGGTGATGAATGTACCCCCCGCATGCACTGACACAGTACATTGCAATTTGACGCACACAAGATTGCATAATTATGTGGACTGTATGTATATAGACTGTATGTATACAGTATAGTAACAAAAAACAAAGTCCCATAACTATGCAGAATATTTATCTAAAAGAATGTAACATGCACCATGCACAATTAGGGTTGGTACTGATCACTTGTGTGAAGTTTCATTAAATTGTGTGCAAGGGTTTGGTAGATAAGGCACGCACAAGATTGCATATGCAGACTGTATGTACATAGTATGTTAACAAGAAACAAAGTCCCATAACTCTGCAATTTTTGTCGCTGAAAGAACCTAACATGCCCAATGCACAACAACTGTTGTTACTGACCACTTGTGTGAAGTTTCATTAAATTGTGTCAAGGGGATGAGGAGAGATGGTGCGCACAAGATTGTGTCTATGTATATAGTATAGTAACAAAAAAACAAAGTCCCATAACTCTGCAAATTTTTTTTCTGAAAGAACCTAACATGCCCCATGCACAACTACTGTTGGTACTGATCACTTGTGTGAAGTTTCATTAAATTATGTCAAGGGGATGAGGAGAGATGGTGCGCACAAGATTGTGTCTATGTATATAGTATAGTAACAAAAAAACAAAGTCCCATAACTCTGCAAATTTTTTTTCTAAAAGAACCTAACATGCCCCATGCACAACTACTGTTGGTACTGATCACTTGTGTGAAGTTTCATTAAATTGTGTCAAGGGGATGAGGAGAGATGGTGCGCACAAGATTGTGTCTACCGTATTTTGGTGTGTATAGGTCGCGGTAATGTATAGTCCGCATCTAATTTTTGCTCTGGAAATGGTCGGAAAATTTAAGTTCTAGCGTATTAGTCGCAGTTAAATTTCAGATTTTTTCCCAGCAATATTTAATATTTACCGGCAAAAAAGTTATGGCGGCGGCCATATTGATGCCGCGGACTGAATTATTATCAGAACCTGATTGGTGGAAATCGGACAGTGTTATTTTCGATCCCAACCGTTTTGTACCAACAGTAGTATCGGTAACAGACTACATCAAAGAAAAGCGGTTTTTTGACACTAATTGGCAGCAGACGATTTGCGTTTACATTCTGTAATTATGCAAGTTTAAGTGTGAATTGTTTGCACAGCAATTATAACACCTTTCCGTGTCATGTAATTAACCGCGTCCTTTTGATTCTGAGTAAAAAGATTAACAAAATATCTCTTTTTGGATTTTTTTCTTTTATTTAAAAGTCAAAAGTAAAAAATAATCTTTCAAGTTTTTTAATACGCTAAGAATTAGTATAAACAATGTTTGGAATGGAGGACGGATCTGTCCGGATTTTATCCAACCCGGAGTACATGTCAATGGCGTCCAGTAAAATGAAAGTAGAAACAAACGTAATTCAAACCGCAAAAACATCTTTGAATTAAAGTCATTCGTAATTTTAAAAGTCTGTATGGGTTATTTACGATATATTTTATTGAAAGTAACTGCTATTGGTTGAAAAGCCGCCGATATTGATATTTTTTTATCCATTTTGTTCGTTCGTAACAGATGCACGTAATTTTGCGAGAGCTACGGTCAGAAAATTGGCCCGAAAAAAACTCTGCTGGCAATGTTCTGTCGTACAGGTCGCAGGAACTTTTTCAGGCAGCAAAATGGGTAGAAAAAGTGCGACCTATACGCACCAAAATACGGTATGTATATAGTATAGTAACAAAAAAACAAAGTCCCATAACTCTGCAATTTTTTTTTCTAAAAGAACCTAACATGCCCCATGCACAACTACTGTTGGCACTGATCACTTGTGTGAAGTTTCATTAAATTCTGTCAAGGGGATAAGGAGAGATGGTGCGCACAAGATTGCGTCTACGGACAGACAACCTGAAACCAGTATACGCCCCCTTACAACTTTGTTGTCGGGGGGTACAATAAATAGGGATTTTGACACTCCTATGTGGGAGATCACAGTCATGTATGACATACATACAAAGGGCAATAAATCTTTCTTCAGCAACCAATCTGACTGAAAATTGACCGGCCACATTTACCTATAGCAGTTAACATTTCTACAATGTTTTATTGAAATCCTTCAATCATGTGTCTGATATGACTCAGGACAGACAGAAAATGGATTTTAAACACTTAAATACGAAATTATACATGTATAAAGTTCTAAATCTCATCTTACTCATTCAATCTGACTGAAATTGGCAGGGTTGCATTTCTCTACAGTAAGTGAAATTTCTACCATACTTTAAATACTTTAAAGCATTGTACTAATATGGTTTTAAACAGACGGACGAACTGACAGATGGAAAGGGAGACAGACACACCAAAATTATATACTTCCAACCCTTGCAGGAATAATAATAATATTTGCATTTACAGGTGTTAGCAAAGCTGTTCTAATTTTTTTTTATCTAATAGATTAATTATGCAATTGGACCAAATTAACCCTGACCCCCTCAAATAACATGTAACTATCTAATGTCATAGAGAGTTTATATTACTTTTAAAGTCACATTACCAACAGAAAATAGTTACTTTCAACAGAACTTCAGTTAATTTTGACCATTTATAAAATGCCATTGACAGCATGTCTGTAGTCTTATTTCATCAAGTAATTACCTCAGTTTCATCCAATTTTCCATTTTCTATAACAACACTTATCCCTTTACCATCACTGTGAACACCTTCTGAAAAAAAAAAACAATCAAATATTGGGTGAAAGCTGAAATATCAATATTAAACAAGACAGACTCATTCTTGCCAAGTTACTTTGAAAAGAGGGCCATGACGGCCCTGTAATGCTCATCCGAGTTTACAGCTGGAGCAAACAAATTGGATAGAGGGTCACCAAAGGAACATTTCTGTGAAATTATTTCAAAACTCGGAGTCAGTAGTTTCAGAGAAGGTTTTCTAAATTTTCAATAGTTATAGCCATATAGAGAAAACTAGCCTGACAACTGCAAGTCATGATTTCAGATAAAATGACATTAACTTGAGCATTTCATAGAGGGTCAAGAAACACAGTTGTGAAATTATTGCAAAAGCAGAACAGTGGTTTGTTTAAGAGCAGAAGACTTTCAAAGTTTTTCATATAATCATATAGAGAAACTAGCCCATAGGGTAAACTCAAGACAAGAGATCACAGAGTGATCTTGGCACCCACCAATGTGTCATTTTTGAGTGTTCCAAATTTCAAGACTTATTGACTAGCTCAAGGTCAAATTTCATTTCCGTACACAACACTGTGCATGTGGTCCAAATTCGAAAGCTGTAGCTTGAGTAATGTGAAAGTAGGTCACTAGATCAATTTCAAGGACAAAGTTCTTTGTACACAAAACTATGCATGTGCATCAAGTTTGAAGGCTGTAGCTTGAGAAATTTGAAAGTAGGTCACTAGGTCAATCTTAAGGTCAAAGTTTAATTTGGTACACAAAACTATGCAAGTGGTCCAAATTTGAAGGCTGTAGCTTGAGAAATGTGTAAGTAGGTCATTAGGTCAAAATCAAGGTCAAATTTCACTTCAGAATACAAATCTATGCATGTGGTCCAAATCTGAAGCCTGTACCTTCAAAAATCTGAAAGTAGGTCACTAGGTCAATGTCAAGGTCAAAGTCAAAATAGAGGATACCTCACATATCCAATGCAAATTTCCTATTAGTTTAACTTGAATAATTTATCCTATTCCCAAGTGATATTTTATATCTCGTGCGCAAAATCATTATTTTCAATTTCTGCGCATGTGATATGATCCATAATTTCACATAACATGTGCAACAGGGCTATTTTGTTTTTCTGCGCATGTGATATTATTTTTTCATATGTACGGTTGAGAGAGTTATACTTTCGCATTGATTAAAAGCCTGAGACGATAAATTTTCAGAAGAGGCCCTTATAATTATATACTTTAGGATTAAATTATCTTTTCTGGTGTTCATGCATGTGTGAAACAGGCCAATTTTTCTTTTTTTTAATGATTTGTTGTAAGTGCTAAAAATTTCGAAAACAACTTTTTATCAAATATTGAATCAAAACTATCACCATCAGATTGGAAATGATCTAACTAAGAAAATGAGTGCACACACTTATATGTTTCGTTTAGATATAACAAAGTTATCACCATTTTTCGAATGTTACTGCTGTCAATTTTAGCATTGACGCAATGTTGAAATATGCGCATCAATATAGAGATCAGTGATGTATAAACGTCTCCACTAAATCTATCAAAAAAGTCTTTGTTACACAGCATAGTTGCCACAATTTCTGAGTGCTAACAAGTAAAGACTCCTTAATTCTGTCTTCACTATTTGATTAGTAATTACTTTTTAAAGTTAAATAAATCATGTTAAGCATTATGTTGATTTTCCAGTAAATGTTTTGACCATTTATATAATTATGTTTGGTATAATAAAATAAATATTGCATTCCTGAGAGGGTGATATGAAGTTTGTTCACCCCTCGAAATATGAATATAGATCTCAGCTGGTGCCTCGGTCGATATTCATATATCTTGCGGTGAACATTTTTCATAACACCCTCTCAGGAATGCAATATTTATATAATATCTTCATGAATTTATGGTCATAAAAGTGGCCTCCAGAGTGTTATCAAGTTTTTCATTTGATTTGACCTGGCAACCTAGGTTTTGACCCATCATGATCTAGATTCAATCATGACCTCAAGATCATCAAAAATAACATTCTGACCAAGTTCCATGAAGATATGGTCATAAATGTGGCCTCTAGAGTGTTAACAACCTTTCATTTGATTTGAACTGGTGATCTAGTTTTTGACCCTACATTACCCAGATTCGATTTTGACCTAGAGGACATCGAGACAACCATTCTGATCAATTCTCATGAGTTTTAAAGTTTTCTAGATTCAAACATGACCTCAAGATCATCAAGAATAACATTCTGACCAAGTTCCATGAAGATATGGTCATAAATGTGGCCTCTAGAGTGTTAAATACAAATGTAGCTTTACCTTTGATTTGAACTGGTGACCTAGTTTTTGACCCCACCTGACCAAGATTGGAACTTGACCTTAAAATCATCAAGATTAACATTCTGAACAAGTTTCATTAAGATATGGTCATAAATGTGGCCTCTAGAGTGTTAACTAGCTTGTCCTTTGATTTGACCTAGTGACCTAGTTTTTGAGCCTACCTGACCAAGATTGGAACTTGACCTTAAAATCATCAAGATTAACATTCTGATCAAGTTTCATTAAGATATGGTCATAAATGTGGCCTCTAGAGTGTTAACTAGCTTTTCCTTTGATTTGACCTAGTGACCTAGTTTTTGACCCTACATGAAGCAGATTCGAATTAGACCTACAGATCATAAAGACTAACATTCTGACCAAATTTTAGGAAGATACAGTCATAAATGTGGCCTCTAGATTGTTAACAAGCTTTACCTTTGATTTGACCTGGTGACCTAGTTTTTGACCCAATCTGACCTAGATTGGAATCTGACCTTAAGATCATTAAGATTAACAGTCTGACTAAGTTTCATTAAGATATGTCATAAATGTAGTCTCTAGAGTGTTAACTAGCTTTTCTTTGATTTGACCTGGTGACCTAGTTCTTAACCCCACATGACCCAGATTCCAACTTGGCCTAAAGATCATCAAGATTAACATTCTGAAGTTTCATGAGTTTCAAACTTAAAATTAGGTCTTTAGAGTGTTAACTAGCTTTTCCTTTGATTTGACATCGTGCCCTATTTTTTGACACCACATGACCGAGATTGGAACTTGAACTAAAGTCCATAAAGATTAACATTCTGACCAAGTTTCAGGAAGATACAGTCATAAATGTGGCCTCTAGATTGTTAACAAGCTTTACTTTTGATTTGACCTGGTGACCTAGTTTTTGACCCAATCTGATCCAGACTGGAACTTGACCTTAAGATCATTAAGATTAACAGTCTGACCAAGTTTCATTAAGATATGTCATCAATTTGGCCTCTAGAGTGTTAACTAGCTTTCCCTTTGATTTGACCTGGTGACCTAGTTTTTGACCCCACATGACCTAGATTCGAACTTGACCTAAAGATAATCAAGGTTAACATTTTGAATAAGTTTCATGAAGATACAGTCATACATGTGGCCTCTAGAGTGTTAACAAACTTTTCCTTTGATTTGATTTGGTGACCTAGTTTTTGACCCAGATGACCCAATATCAAACTTGTCCAAGATTTTATTGAAGGTAACATTCTGACCAAGTTTCATTAAGATTGGGCCAAGACTGTGACCTCTAGAGTGTTAACAGTCAAATTGTTGACGACAGACACAGGGTGTTCACAAAAGCTCACGTTCAAGGTTTTTCTATTATTTGACCTACTGACCTAGTTTTTGATGGCACGTGACCCAGTTTCAAACCTGAACTAGATATCATCAAAGTGAACATTCTGACCAATTTTCATGAAGATCCACTGAAAAGTATGGACTCAAGAAAGGTCAAAAGGTTTTTCTATTTTTAGACCTACTGACCTAGTTTTTAACTGCACGTGACCCAGTTTCGAACATGACCTAGATATTATCAAGGTGAACATTCTGACCAATTTTCATGAAGATCCATTGAAAACTATGGCCTCTAGGGAGGTCACAAGGTTTTTCTATTTTTAGACCTACTGACCTAGTTTTTGACCGCAGTTGACCTGACCTAGATATCATCAAGATGATTATTCAGACCAACTTTCATACAGATCCCATGATAAATATCGCCTCTACAGAGGTCACAAGGTTTTTCTATTATTTGACCTAATGACCTAGTTTTTGATGGCATGTAACCCAGTTTCGAACTTGAACTAGACATCATCAAGGTGAACATTCTGACCAATTTTCATGAAGATCCATTGAAAAGTATGGCCTCTGGAGAGGTCACAATGTTTCTCTATTTTTAGACCTACTGATCTAGTTTTTGACTGCACGTGACCCAGTTTCGAACTTGACCTAGATATCATCAAGGTGAACATTCTGACCAACTTTCATAAAGATCCCATGAAAAATGTGACCTCTAGAGTGGTCACAAGCAAAAGTTTACACACAGACGACGGACGCCGTGCGATCACAAAAGCTCACCTTGTCACATTGCGACAGGTGAGCTAAAAAGTTACAATATAAGTTATTTATAGTAACAACTAAGGTAAGTTAATCTTTAAAAAAAAAAAGAAAAAAAAAAAAAAAAAAAAAAAAAAAGTGTCAGTCCACACAAAAATTCTTACCAGGTAGAGATAGGTCAAAATACACCTCAAAATTGGACGTAACATGCATGTTGTACTATAGAAAAGTGGTCTCGATTTTTCCCTACAACTAGTAATGAAAAAGTTACAATATAAGCTATTTATAGTAACAACAATGGTAAGTAATTCTAAAGAAGGGATCTGTGCATGACACTCCATCTCAAGATGGTGTACAATTGTGCCAAGTTACATCAAAATCCCTCCATGCATGAAGAAAAAATGCTCCGGACAAAGTTTTCATTCTTGTATCATTTGACCTCTAAGTGTGGCCTTGACCTTAGACCTAGGGACATGGTTCTTGCGCATGACACTCCCTCTCATGAAAAAGTTACAATATAAGCTATTTATAGTAACAACAATGGTAAGTAATTCTAAAGAAGGGATCTGTGCATGACACTCCATCTCATGATGGTGAACAATTGTGCCAAGTTATATTAAAATCCCTCCATGCATGAAGAAGATATGCTCCGGACAAAGTCATTCTTGAATTTGACCTCTAAGTGTGACCTTGACCTTAGACCTAGGGACCTGGTTCCTGCGCAGGACACTCCGTCTCATGATGGTGAACAATTGTGCCAAGCTTCATCAAAATCCCTCCATGCATGAAGAAGATATGCTCCAGACAAAGTCTGTGGATGCCGCCCGCCAGGGGCGTTCCCATAATACGTCCCGTTTACCGAACGGGCGTATAAAAAAAAAAGTTCTGCGCTGCGGGTGATATAGAGAAATATCTCACTGATATTTTTCAGCATTTAGCCACTTAGCATAAAATAAAACCAAATACCTATTTTTTTACCTAGACTATCCAGTTTCAAATTTAATCTAGAATTCCTAAACAGTTTCAAAAAGACCAAGCAGAGAATACGTATGCGGTTCTACTATTATTTGAATTGGGGTTTTTACCTAAGGTGCCCAAATATTCATGTTGTTCTATTGGAAAATGGGGCATCTAGAGTGTCAGTAAGGTTTTTCTATGATTTGTCTTAGTGACCAAATTTTTGACCTCGGATAACATAGTTTTGAATTTGACCTAGATTTCATATAGACCACATTCTGACAACAAGAGGGCCATGAAGGCCTTGTATCGCTCACCTGACCTACTGACCTAAAGATCATCAAGATTAACATTCTGACCAAGTTTCATTAAGATATGGTCATAAATGTGGCCTCTAAAGTGTTAACTAGCTATTCCTATGATTTGACCCCATGACCTAGATTTTGCCTCGACATGACCCAGATTCAAAATCGACCTAAAGATCATCAAATTTAACATTCTGACTAAGTTTCATGAAGATACAGTCATAAATGTGGCCTCTAGAGTGTTAACAAGCTTTTCCTTTGATATGACCTAGTGACCTAGTTTTTGACCCAACCTGACCCAGATTTAAACTTGACCTAAAGATCATCAAGATTAACATTCTGACCAAGTTTCATTAAGATATGGTCATAAATGTGGCCTCTAAAGTGTTTACCAGCTTTTCTTTTGATTTGGCCCCGTGACCTAGTTTTTGACCTGACATGACCCAGATTCGAACTTGTCCTAAAGATCATCAAGTTTAACATTCTGACTAAGTTTCATGAAGATATAGTCATAAATATGGCCTCTAGAGTGTTAACAAGCTTTTCCTTTGATTTGACCTGGTGACCTAGTTTTTGACCCCCACCTAACCCAGATTTGAACTTGAGCTATAGATCATCAAGATTAACATTCTGATCAAGTTTTATAAAGATACGGTCATAAATGTGGCCTTAAAGTATTAACTAGCTTTTCCTATGATTTGACCGGGTGACCTAGTTTTTGACTCGACATGACCCAGATTCGAACTTGTCCTACAGATCATCAAGTTTAACATTCTGACTAAGTTTCATGAAGATACAGTCATAAATATGGCCTCTAGAGTGTTAACAAGCTTTTCCTTTGATTTGACCTTGTGACCTAGTTTTTGACCCCACCTAACCCAGATTTGAACTTGAGCTATAGATCATCAAGATTAACATTCTGACCAAGTTTCATTAAGATATGGTCATAAATGTGGCCTCTAGAGTGTCAACTAGCTTTTCCTTTGATTTGACCTAATGACCTAGTTTTAGATTCTAGATGACCCAGATTCAAACTGGACCTTAAGATCATCAATATTAACATTCTGACTAAGTTTCATGAAGATACAGTCATAAATGCGGCCTCTACAGTGTTAATAAGCTTTTCCTTTGATTTGACCCAGTGACCTGTTTTTGACCCCAGATGACCCAATATCAAACTCGTCCAAGACTTTATTGAGGATAACACTCTGACCAAGTTTTATTAAGATTGGGCCAAAATTGTGACCTCTAGAGCGTTAACAAGCTTTTCCTTTGATTTGACCTGGTGACCTAGTTTTTGACTCCAGATGACCCACGACGGACGACGGACACAGGGTGATCACTAAAGCTCACATTTGAGCACTTTGTGCTCAGGTGAGCTAAAAATGGAAAACGTGGCTTCTAGAGCATTAACATAAGTTTCTATTATTGACCAAGCGACCTAATTCTTGACTTAATGTAACCCAGTTTTGAATCTGATATAAGTTTCACAGAGACAAACATTCCGACAAAGATTTATGAAGATCAATTTGAACATGTGGCCATTACTATAATATAGATTGTATACAAGGTTTTTCTATGATGTAATCTAGAGACCTAATTTTTTACCTCAGGTAACCCAATTTTGTTCTTAAAGACTTCAAGAGCAAAACATCCTGACAGAGAATTATGAGAATTAAAAGAAAAAGTGGCCTACAGGGTGTTAACGAGGCTTTTCTATGATTTGACCTTGCAACCTGGGTTAAGACCTCGGGTAACCCAGTTTTGAACTTGACCTAGGTTTCATAGACATACATTCTGACAAAGATTTATAAAGATCAAATAGAAAAGCACTAACAAGGATTTTTATGACTTGGCCTAATAACTTAGTTTTTGTCCTCAAATACTGTAGAATCTGGTAAATAAGCGCATATTCGAATATAAGCGCATATCAAAAGTAAGCACATACGGCCTTACCGTTATTCTGTATAATTATATTTACAGTATCTCAGTTTCAAACTTGACCTAGATTTCCCACAGAAAAACATTTTGACAAAGCTTTATAAAGATCAGACATAAAATATGACTTCTTAAATGTTAACAAGGTTTTACCTATTATCTGCCTTAATGATATAGTTTTTGACTTCAGATGACTCAACAACAAACTGGTCTGTGACTTTATTGCAGGTAACATTCTGATACAATTTTATTTAAATGGTACCAAAATTGTAACCTATAGAAGGTTATCTGTCAAATTGTTGACAACAATGTATGATGGACACAGGCAGATAACAAGAGCATCACCAAGCCTAAAGGATTTTATCAGCAGAGTTCAGAATCAAAATTTCAAGGTTGTTTTTTTTTTTTTTTTTGGCGTGTGTGGGGAATAAAGCAGTGTGGGTGTGTGTGTGTGTGTGTGTGTGTGTGTGTGTGTGTGCAGTGTTAGTGACAGGATACTAAAGGGCAAGTAACTAAATGATTTGTTTTTATGGGGGGGATGTAATGTAGATTGTTGCAGTCTGCACATCATCTCCTCACTACCTGCCTGTACTCCAAGTTTCAAGACAAAACTTTTAATAATTTTTAAGATATGCTCTGGACACGAAATATGATGGGCAAATTTGATCTTGCTGTGCCCTTGACCTTTGACCTACCACCCTGGTTCATGCACTATGCACATCGTCTCATCACCACCTACCTACATCCCAAGTCTGAAGTCAACACTTTGAATGGTTAATAAGTTATGCTCAGGACAGGAAATACTGGGCTTAATTTGTGACCTTGACCTCTGACCTACAGACCAGGTTCATTTGCTCTGCACATTGTTCCACATTTAATGGTTATAAAGTTATGCTCCTGACACGACAGACTAGCAGACTGATGCATGCACCATCACATTATACATTCGTTTTTTAAAGGGCTACTCCGAGTTAAAAATTGGACCTCAGGTAAAATTTCCAGCTTCACTTAAAACTAGCCCCATTCCCAAGCAGACATGTTATTTTGTAAAATCAAGATGATTTGGTTATTGAACCTGGCCAAGATATTATGCCAATAAAATAGGCTTATTATAACAGTAGCTTGATCTGAGATCTCATAATACGTTCCGTTTCAACGGCCTATGATAATATATATTTATTTTTCTTTACTATAGGGTCTGTCCATTTTTATAGTTAGGGTTGGGTTAGACCAAAGATACTGTTCCAAAGTGTTTAATCAAGATTTTGCAGTGACACATTTTCTGTATATGTTAAAGCAGTTCTATGGTATTATTGAGTGGACATAAATTCCATCCTGCATACGTACAACAGGACTGGTGTGTTTAAAAGTCATGAGTGTCAGCAATTCTTTTTATCTATACCCCTGGGTTGACATAATTTTTTATTCTACACTAAAAATCATTTTTGTCAAAGATAGCATACACCTACCATCTGTCTCACTGTCATCTGATAATTCAGAAACAGTTTCCGGCATGGCATTAGCAGCAATATCACAACATTCCATAAAGTCTTCTTTCTTTGGCAAGCACAACTCAATGACCATTGGCAGTTTATTGGAAATATGCTTGAACTGCTCAATGACAACATGAAAAATTTGTTTCACAAATTTCTCCAAAGGCCATCCATATAATTCCTCAACAGGAATGCAGATATGTGTACATTGGCAGTGTAAAGCTTGTTTCAGAACCTTTTCAGTCGAGTCTTGCAAGAAATGTTTCTGTTTTCCAGCATCTTCATCTTTACTGTATGTTGGAATAAACAATTCTGTGACCTTTCTGTTTCCATTCTTCTTTAACTGAGGCTTTAGTTCTACAATAGTAACAACAAGAAATTGTAACAGAGTTACCAATGTCCCCTGCCTAGGGGCATTTTTCACAAAACATACTGCATGCCAATACAACATCTTCTAGGTAATAGGGCAACATACTAACAATGTATATAAATCATAACTATATATCATATAAATCATGAAGACATTCTGAAGTTTGAAAATGCCTGGAAATCTATAATTGGTGAATCCTTTCAAATACTTAATATTCTGTATTCAAAGATTTAATGTGATTTTATTTTTAAATTGGTAAGGAAAAATTAACAAGAGCTGTCACAGGAGACAGCGCACTCGACTATTTCGATGCTGGATAGTGAAACTGGGCACATCTGAGGAAACTAGAGCTGTCACTGGAGTGTTTAATGACTCCAATTGTGGATGAAGATATTGCACAATAGCCTGAGTCTATGTCAAAAATATTAACTTAAAGTAATAAGAGAGATAAAGATAAAATGTATCAAAACACTAAGTATATCCTAAGCAAAAAGGGGAATAATTAATGAAAAATTGGTGCCAGAGTTATGCACCTTGCATCATATGGTGTGGGTGATGATGTTGAACAACTATTTTAAGTTTGAATCAAATCCATTCAGTAATAACAGAGACAGAGTGAAAGTGCATCAAAACTTTAACCTAAAATTCTAAGTAAAAAGGGGAAATAATTCATGAAAAATTGGTGCCAGAGTTATGCACCTTGTGTCATATGGTGTGGGTGATGATGTTGAACAACTATTTTAAGTTTGAATCAAATCCATTCAGTAATAACAGAGACAGAGTGAACGTGCATCAAAACTTTAACCTAAAATTCGAAGTAAAAAGGGGGAATAATTAATGAAAAATTGGTGCCAGAGTTATGCACCTTGCATCATATGGTGTGGGTGATGATGTTGAACAACTATTTTAAGTTTGAATCAAATCCATTCAGTAATAACAAGAGACAGAGTGAAAGTGCATCAAAACTTTAACCTAAAATTCGAAGTAACTAGAGCTATCACTAAAGGTGATGAATGTACCCCCCGCATGCACTGACACAGTACATTGCAATTTGACGCACACAAGATTGCATAATTATGTGGACTGTATGTATATAGACTGTATGTATACAGTATAGTAACAAAAAACAAAGTCCCATAACTATGCAGAATATTTATCTAAAAGAATGTAACATGCACCATGCACAACTAGGGTTGGTACTGATCACTTGTGTGAAGTTTCATTAAATTGTGTGCAAGGGTTTGGTAGATTAGGCACGCACAAGATTGCATATGCAGACTGTATGTACATAGTATGTTAACAAGAAACAAAGTCCCATAACTCTGCAATTTTTGTCGCTGAAAGAACCTAACATGCCCCATGCACAACTACTGTTGTTACTGATCACTTGTGTGAAGTTTCATTAAATTGTGTCAAGGGGATGAGGAGAGATGGTGCGCACAAGATTGTGTCTATGTATATAGTATAGTAACAAAAAAAACAAAGTCCCATAACTCTGCAAATTTTTTTTCTGAAATAATCTAACATGCCCCATGCACAACTACTGTTGTTACTGATCACTTGTGTGAAGTTTCATTAAATTTTGTCAAGGGGATGAGGAGAGATGGTGCGCACAAGATTGTGTCTATGTATATAGTATAGTAACAAAAAAACAAAGTCCCATAACTCTGCAAATTTTTTTTCTAAAAGAACCTAACATGCCCCATGCACAACTACTGTTGGTACTGATCACTTGTGTGAAGTTTCATTAAATTGTGTCAAGGGGATGAGGAGAGATGGTGCGCACAAGACTGTGTCTATGTATATAGTATAGTAACAAAAAAACAAAGTCCCATAACTCTGCAAATTTTTTTTCTAAAAGAACCTAACATGCCCCATGCACAACTACTGTTGGTACTGATCACTTGTGTGAAGTTTCATTAAATTGTGTCAAGGGGATGAGGAGAGATGGTGCGCACAAGACTGTCTATGTATATAGTATAGTAACAAAAAAACAAAGTTCCATAACTCTGCAAATTTTTTTTCTAAAAGAACCTAACATGCCCCATGCACAACTACTGTTGGTACTGATCACTTGTGTGAAGTTTCATTAAATTCTGTCAAGGGGATAAGGAGAGATGGTGCGCACAAGATTGCGTCTACGGACAGACGGACAGACAGACAGACAGACGGACAGACGGACAGACAGACAACCTGAAACCAGTATACCCCCCCTTACAACTTTGTTGTCGGGGGGTACAAAAAGGGGGAATAATTAATGAAAAATTGGTGCCAGAGTTACGCACCTTGCATCATATGGTGTGAGTGATGATGTTGAACAACTATTTTAAGTTTGAATCAAATCTATTCAGTAATAACAGAGACAGAGTGAAAGTGCATCAAAACTTTAACCTAAAATTCTAAGTAAAAAGGGGGAATAATTCATGAAAAATTGTGCCAGAGTTATGAATCTTGTGTCATATGATGTGGGTGATGATGCTGAACAACTATTTTAAGTTTGAACCAAATCCATTCAGTAATAACAGAGGTAGAGTGAAAGTGCACCAAAACTTTAACCTGAAATTCTAAGTAAAAAGGGGGAATAATTCATGAAAAAATGGTGCCAGAGTTATGCACCTTGTGTCATATGATGTGGGTGATGATGTTGAACAACTATTTTAAGTCTGAATCAAATCCATTCAGTAATAACAGAGATAGAGTGAAAGTGCATCAAAACTTTAGCCTGAAAATCTAAGTGAAAAGGGGGAATAATTCATGAAATATTGGTGCCAGAGTTATGGCACTTATGTCAGATGATGTGGATGATGATGAGGAATAAGTATTTCAAGTTTGAATCAAATCCATCAAGTAATTACAGAGATAAGTTGAAAAAAGAGAAAGTGTAAAAAAACTTTAACCAAGGCCGGGACGCGGAAAGACGCCGACGCCGGGTCAAGTAGGAAAGCTATCCTTATACTTCGTATAGTTGAGCTAATAAAAATGTAAGGAAATATTTTATCATATTGAAGGAGGTAATTAATAAACAAATGAAATGCATGACATAATTATGATAACAAAAATACTTGTTTTTAAATCATACATTATAACAAGAGTGCCAAAATGTCACAATTATACGCCTGTCATAGCAAATTTCTTTACACTAGCACCTGTATTTGCATATGGAAATTTTTTGGCCAATTTCAAAAAAAGTTATAATATAAATTATTTATGGTAACAACAAGGGAAGATAAATCCTAAAAAAAATAATTCTATATGATAAAAGTCCACACAAAACCCCTTACCAGGTAGAAAAAGGTCAAAATACTCCTAAAAGTTGGATGTTACTGAACAAGCATGTTGTACAACAGAAAAGTGGTCTAGATTTTTCCCAACGGTCAGTAATAAAAAAAGTTACAATATAAGCTATTTATAGTTTATATCTACATCCTACAATAACAAACAAATCAATGCTCACACAAGCACAAACTCAATTCAGATGCAAGGACAATCACTAGAATACTCATCTGCAGAAAAACTTTTAGGGGTTCAGGTTGATAAAAATCTTAACTGGAAGATTCAAGTTGAAAATACACTGAAAAAGTGTAACACTAATCTGTACCTTCTGCTAAGAATTAAATCCTTTCTCAGTATACATTCCCGCAAGCTTTTCTTTAATGCATACATCCTACCCCATCTAGACTACTGTTGTACAATCTGGGGCAACTGTAGTGATGACCTTATAGAAAAACTTGTCAAATTTCAAAAACGAGCAGCAAGAATTATTCTTGATAAGGATTTCAATGCACCATCAGCTGAACTCTTTACAGAACTCAAATGGATGACCTTTCCTGAACGAATTCATTATAAAAAGGCTGTTCTGGTCTATAAATCCCTACATAACATTTGCCCCCAGTATCTAAACTCTAAATTTCAGTACCTGCAAAATTCATGTGAGCTTGAACTTAGATCCAGAGATAATGCTAACCTGGCTGTCCCCAAACCACGCACAGAATTCTTTCGCAAATCCCTATCATACTCTGGACCTGTAATCTGGAATGCTATTCCAGCATATATTCGAAATTCAGATACACTTCAAAAATTCAAAAACTCATACCTTCAGTGGAAGTACTCTCAGGCTGGGACCACCAATTTTAATATGTAATTTCATGGTTTAAGCTAAATTTTCTTAAGTTTGTAATATATGTGTATATATGTATGCCTTTGCTGTTACTTTTATTACCTTGTTGTGTTTTATGCTACATTTGTTCATTATTGAACTTTCTTTTCAGGTTTGTTTCTCAGCTGTATAGCTGTATATTTATCAATCATTACTGTTCTCTGATTTGTAAATTTTGTAATTAATCATGTATCTTTTGTTTGATAATGTGGACCATATTGAAAATTGGTTAAACACCAAATATGTTATCCACGTAAAATAAAGTCGTTATTATTATTATTATTATTATTATAGTATCAACAAAGGGAAGTAATTCTAAAAACAAGGGTGAACATTTGTGCCAAGTTACTTTAAAATCCCTCCATGCATGAAGAAGAAATGCTCCAGACAAAGTTTTTCTTAAATTTAACATCAAAGTGTGACCTGGACCTTAAACCTAGTGCAGTCTTCGTAACTAGGTTGCCCGAAGCCCGAGACAGGTAAATCCTGAGGCAAGTCGAAGTTTCTAGGTGATTGCCCGAACTTTTCCGAAATTCAAATCCCTTAATTTTCACAATAATAACCAAAAAGAATTTCACAAATCCGAAATGAATGTCCAAACTAGTGGCTTTTGTATATTTATGCATGAATTGGTGATATCACAGCATTTTGTGTTTTCTGTATTTTTATTAGCATAGATACTTAACAAAAAGCAAAACAAGAGCTGTCCGTAAGACAGCCAATGCTCGACTATTCGAAATATTGTCCCAGAAGCAGGAAAATATTACCCAAAATATCAAAATATCTAAAGAGTTTCAATCCAGTACCTGCATTGCTAAACTTTAACCAGAAGTTCTCTAAGTCTAAAAGGGGGGATAATTTGACCAAAATGCATGTCAGAGTTATGGGACTTCATGCGATCAACTAGTTTTATAACCCCGAAGGCACATGTGAAGTTTCAACTTAATATCTGCATTTGTTCTGCAGATAATAACTTGCACGCAAGCTTTAACCAGAATTTTCTAAGTCCAAAAGGGGGCATAATTTGCCCAAAATGCATGTCGGAGTTATGGGACTTGATCCAGTGAGGTTAGTAATTGATCTAAAATAGGAAAAAATAACTTTTAAAACTATATGCCTTTTAGTTATAGCTGTATGTACTTGCATGCAAAACTTTAACCAGGATTTTCCAAGTCCAAAGGGGGCATAATTTGGCCAAAATGCAGGTCAGAGTTATGAGACTTGATGCTATTATTGATACTAGTTTTATAACCCCAAAGACACATGTGAAGTTTCAATTCAATATCTGCATTAGTTTTGGAGATAGTAACTTGCATGTAAAACTTTAACCAGGATTTTCTAAGTCCAAAAAGGGGCATAATTTGCCCAAAATACAGGTAAGAGTTATGGGACTTGACCCAGTGAGGTTGGTAATTGACCTAGAAAAAGAAAAAATAAGTTTCAAAGCTATATGCCTTTAAATGATAGCCATATGTACTTGCATGCAAAACTTTAACCAATGAATTGACAGATGCTGCAATTCCTATATATGCCACCCCCAAGTGGAGTGAAGGGGCATAAAAAGGGAATAATTTTGTCAAAACTGAAGTCAGAGTTTTGAGACCTTTTAAATGAATTTGACTTAAGATCCTTACACTCTGCTTTGAAGTTACAATGCAATATCTTCATTGGTTTCAGGCATGTTCAAAGAAAACATCAACTTTACCACATTATCTTAGTCAAAGGGGGAATTATTTTGTCAAAATATAAGGCAGAGTAATGGAACTTACATAATGACATCAGGTGTTTCTGTGAAATTTCAACCAGATGCATGAATAGGTTTCAGAAATATTGAAAGATATATCAATTTTGGAAAATTTTCCAAGCGAGAAAGGGGAGATAATTTTGTCAAAAAAATATAAGAGTTATGGGACTTGGTACATTAACTTGTCTTATGATCCCTCAAACATCTTGTAATTTTCAACATGATACCTATATATAATGGTTCCAGAGATGGCACAAGACAAGGCAGGGTTGGATGGGGCAGGACAAAGTGATTTCTGTAATTTAAGTCCTCAAACATATTGTGAATCTTACCTTTGTCAATTTGTCTGACTTGTTTCAATTCTACAAAAAGATCTTTCCATTGTTTTTGTGCAGAATCACATGAAATTATCAGTGTTTGACCTCCTACAAAAGCCCACTGCTTCCTTTGAGGGACACTTTCACATGGAAAATCAGTTTCCTGCAATTTCTTTATCAACACATTACAATCTCTTTCTATTTCTCTAGTACAAGCCTCATAAATTTCCATCTGACCATTCAATACTTTTACGCTCATTTCCTTTTCCTGTACCTGACTTTCTACGATATGTATTGTATTTTCTAAATTAACGATAGATTCCTCTGTTCCCTGAATCAGAAACCCAAATTTATCTGAGGTCTCTTTAATAATAACTGAAACATCACTACCTAATTTCAAGTCCTCCATGTCCACTTTGTCCTTGATGAAGTGAAAAGTGTCAAACTTTTTTATAACAGCAAATCTATTTATCTTTGTTTGCATTTTTAGATCACTGCTAACTTCATCTAATATTTCCTTGCAAGGATTCTTTTTTTCACCTTCTTGCTTTGCAATATGCTCCTGAATCATTTTCATGACCTCTGAACTGCCATAGCAATGACAATTCCCTTCTCTGAAAGACCCGAATATTCTGCCATGGAATTTTGAAACCATATTTGACAAAAACTCTTTTTGGCTTTTTTCTGAAGCCTGGAGCTGGAAACTTTTGTGTGAAATGCATGACTTTACCTTACTGGCAAGATTGTCAACATCTGTTTGCTTGCAGCCTGCAATAACTACTCGCTTTTCTTCACTGTCCACTTCAATGTGCAAACCTTCAAAAGAAGATGCTTCACACATACCTTTTATCTCCATATTCAGATATTCAACAGCCAGCTCATCATCAATAGCATGTATGTTTTTGATTTCAGAAAAAGAAAAACTGTTATAGGTAAATCTTCCTACCTCCTGCTGAACAAATTGTTTGGCTTTTTCTAGTTCTACAATGCTTTGACCCTGCAAATAACAAATGCAAGATCTTTTCCTGTAGTCTGCTGTGTATTCAAAATGTACTTCAGGAAATTTGCTTGTTATCGCCTCCTCAACATTGCTAAAAGATATTTTACTCTCATACTGATATTCCAAATCAATCCCAAAGTGTCCTTTGAAGTCTGACTTTACCTTTACCAATGCCTGTCTGAATTCTTTATCCACATGTTCTACCAAGTTCACAAAGCAGACTAAGTAGATCTTTTGCAATCTTTTGTCAAAATGAATGTAGAGGTTATGTTCTTTCACCAATTCTGACTGCTCAATAATTTCAGAAATTTTACTCTCATTTCCATTCCCTTCAAAACAAGCAACAAGTATATCAGTTAGCTTGTTTATCGACGTTTGAAGGCAATCATTAACAGCTTCCACTTTTTGTTTTCTGTCTGATTTGTGACTCAATGTAACAGCTATTTCTCCATTTTCTACTACAACTTCTGATCTACTCGGCTGTTTTGTTTCTGGGCTACTCAGCTGTTTTGCTGCCTCATTATTTTGAATTACAAACATCCATTTCAAGTATTCACTGCTAGATTTGAAGACTGCATCGATGCATTCATTTTCACCTCCTATGTGCACTCTCACAGGAATGAAAAGCTGGCTGTCCTCGTTCCCTGAAATATAGGATTTGCTTCAAAATAAGAGAGCTACTGTGCAGGTTGTAAATTGTATGACATGGATATAATTTATTTACAACTTTTGCAAACAGAAAATATATTCAATATCAAAATCTTGCAGAAGTTAATGCCAGCTACTGCCTTGAAATCAGAGAACTGACTCTTTTTGTGAAAATGTACAGCTTGTTCAGGAAGGTCACGATGGCATAATATTTTATACCTGAATATATGCACAAATCAAATACTAAAGGTTTTAGTTTATTGTGTACTCCATATTACAACAAGAGCTAGCTGTCAGTATTGGTGACAAATGCCCCCAAAGCATGCCCAAGAATGCTACAGCTGTCTGCGCAAAATATGCCAGAACAGTTTAGGTATGATTCATTTTGTGACCTTGACCTTGATCTAAGAGACCCAGGTCATAAGTGCAACACATGTTCTCAATATGGTTAACACTTGTGTCAAATTATTTTCAAATCCCTTGATAAATGGCAGAGTTATGGACCAGACAAAAACAGACCATGTAAACCTTTGACTTCTAAGTGTGACCTTGACCTTGGAGCTAGGGGTCTGGGTCTTGGGCACATTTATGCCAAGTAATTTTAAAATCCCTTCATCGATGCCAGAGTTATGGACGGGACAAGAAACAGACCATGTTAACCTTTGACTTCTAAGTGTTTAGAGCTAGGGGTCTGGATCTTGAGTAAGACATGTCATCTCATTATGGGGAACATTTATGCCAAGTTATTTCAAAATCCCTTGATGAATGGCAGAGTTATGGACCAGACACGAAACAGACCCTGTTAACCTTTGCCCTCTAAGTGTGACCTTGACCTTGGAGCATGGGGTCTAGGTCTTGCGCATGACACATCTCTCATTATGGTGAACATTTATGCCAAGTAATTTCAAAATCCCTTCATGGATGGCAAAGTTACAGCCTGGAAGAGAATTTACATGGATGCACAGTCAGACAGACAGACAGACAGTGCAATTTTAATATGCCCACCTCTGGGGGCATAAAAAGAAAAAAATATAAAGATTTCACTAAATAATGGGCCATTACTCTAGCCCATTATCAAATGTCTCCTTGATCTTGAAACATACATTCTGTGTGAGTTTTAATCAGGTTGCTCCAGAACTGGGATCTCTAACGTGTTAACAATGTGAAATATGGTGATTCGGATATTGTCAGGGGCCAAAACTCTATTGAGGAAATTCTGCCCAGTTCAAATTCGTCCGAGGTCCTGACAATGTCTGTTCTTTTGTTTAAGGTTTAGTGCCATTTTTTCCAACAGTATTTCAGTTATGTATTGGCAGGCAGGCAGTTAGTACTAATAAGAATTCCTGGACTTTGTATTTACTGTTCTCCATATTTAACTGCCAACTTCTCCACATGGATCAGAGGTAGAGTATAATGAGTTTGGATTAAATGTGTTCTATCAAACTGTCACAGAAAACTTATGGAATTGGACTTAGAACCCTACAATCCTACAATCCACAGACCTGTGCTCTCCTTCTACAACTAAGTGGACAGGCTTGGCCGTAACTAGGACTGGGACGATTACTCGGTTAATTGGATCCGATTCGATAACTATGTAAAACCAGTTTCAATTTTGCAAAACCGCTAATCGCTTTCAAGCAATAAACATCACAAATTGAACTTTATCTTTATACATTTCTTTGACCATCACATACTTTATGATAGACCAGTATATTTCCGCTAAAACAATTCAACTTGAACATAATTATTGGTCTCAGATTTGCCTGTTGTGATACATCTGAAAACAATACATTAAAATATGACTTATTAATAATCACACTGATTGCAAATGATAAAGTCCGTTATTTCCTGATGAAGTCAGCCGCTGGAAGTATCTTGATACGGTCGTCAGGAAAGAAAATAGCAGTTTAAATATGACGGCCGATTAACCGGTTTGATTCGATTTTATACAAACAATTAACCGATTTCAAAATTTAGAAATCGTCCCAGCCCTAGCCATAACTTCAAAAGTGATAACTTCTTAAGACAAGAGGGCCATCATGGCCCTAATTTGCTGACCTGATCATGTGGATAAGGAAAGTTTCAGAAGTTTCAATGTTTTGTTGCACTGCTCAAGGTTTTTTTTTGCTTATTTATTGAAAAAAAAAAAAAAATATTGTGAAAATACTACATTCTTGCTTGTAACAAAAGGTTGCATTAATGAACAGGGGTTCTAACAGGTAGGATAAGTAAAGGTGTAATTACACTGATTTATATTACCTATGCCTATAACCTTGTACCAAAATACATGTCTGAATTATTAACTTTAGCTCACAATGATAAATATAATCTCTCTTTGGCACATAAAGATTTTTCTCTACTTAAGTCGCACACAAAGCGTTACATTGAGGAATTCAATTCCATCAAACTGCAAGATAATTTTTTAATATCTAAATGCAAAATGAATGATTATTTATTACAAGAACAATGTTACTGATACTGAGATCTGTTTTTAAAATGTACTTTATTCTGTTTTCACGCTTAACATATACTTTTTATCACAAAGGTTAGCATTTAAATCTCATAGTACTGATTAATACTTCTAGTAAATAACTATTTTAAGTTTCAAGTCAATAGCTTTGATAGTAGCAGAGATATTTGACTTTATCAAAAACTTTAACCAAAAACTTCTAAGTTAAAAAGGGGCATAACTCAGTCAAGAAGTCAAATCAAAGTTATGGGAATTGTTTTTCCTAGTGTAGACTTTGATAGTAAATAACTATTTTAAGTTTCAAGTCAAAAGCTTTTGATAGTAACAGAGATATTTGACTTTATCAAAAACTTTAACCAATGGCGACAGCGACTCTGATGCCGGGGTGAGTGCAATAGCTATACTTTTTCTTTGAAAAGTCGAGCTAAAAACACCTAATTATGAAAAAAAGTACATACTTATAATTTTTAACCCTTTATAGTCACAAAATTATCTTAATATTAAGCAGGTCCAAAGACAATAACATTCAGATTTTCAGTAATGAATTACTAAGAATTTAAAAACAAGCAAATTCGATGAATTGGTGTCCCCCACCAAATAGGTTTGTGTTGAGGAATGGTAAAGAAATATATCCAGCAAAAAGTTAAGGATGTTACTAAGAAGCAAATAATTTCATTACCTTTGAACTTAAAAGAACAGAAGTCCTTAAGACAGCATAATCAAGTAAGAAATATGTAGCTAGATGGGGGGAGTGTATAACTTTGCATGTTGATAAATATTCATGGAAGGTTTATGATTAAACAAGAGCTGTCAGTAATGGTTACAAATGTCCCCGCAGCGCCTTGAACTTCGACCTGGTGACCTTGACCTTTGACCTGGTGACCCCAAAGTCAATAGGGGTCATGTACTAAATAAGTACTATTAACACGTGAAGTTTGAAGGTCTTGGGTGCAGTGGTTCGCGAGTAAAGTGCCTTCATGCAAAAAGTTAAACGTTGCAAAGTTAACGTTGTGACAAACTAACAGACTGACAGTTGAAAACAAATATGCCTCCCTTCGGGAGAAAACAAGAAAAAACAAGAGATCACAGAATGATCTTGGCACCCACCAATGTGCCATTTTTGAGCGTTCCAAATTTCAAGACTTATTGACTAGCTCAAGGTCAAATTTCATTTCCGTACACAACACTGTGCATGTGGTCCAAATTCGAAAGCTGTAGCTTGAGAAATGTGAAAGTAGGTCACTAGATCAATTTCAAGGACAAAGTTCTTTGTACACAAAACTATGCATGTGCATCAAGTTTGAAGACTGTAGCTTGAGAAATTTGAAAGTAGGTCACTAGGTCAATCTTAAGGTCAAAGTTTAATTCGGTACACAAAACTATGCAAGTGGTCCAAATTTGAAGGCTGTAGCTTGAGAAATGTGTAAGTAGGTCACTAGGTCAAAATCAAGGTCAAATTTCACTTTAGAACACAAATCTATGCACGTGGTCCAGATTTGAAGCCTGTACCTTAAAAAATGTGAAAGTAGGTCACTAAGTCAATGTCAAGGTCAAAGTCTGTTTCGGTACACAATCCTATGCATGCGGTCTAAATTTGAAGCCTGTAGCTATAGAAATGTGAAAGTAGGTCACTAGGTCAATCTTAAGGTCAAAGTTCATTTTGGTACACAAAACTATGCAAGTGGTCCAAATTTGAAGGCTGTACCTTGAGAAATGTAAAAGTAGGTCACTAGGTCAAAATCAAGGTCAAATTTTATTTCAGAATACAAAACTATGCATGTGGTCCAAATTTGAAGCCTGTACCTTCAAAAATGTGAAAATAGGTCACTAGGTCAATGTAAAGGCCAAAGTTTGTTTCAGTACACAAAACTATGCATGTGGTCAAAATTTGAAGGCTGTAGCTTGAGAAATGTAAAAGTAGGTCACTAGGTCAAAATCAAGGTCAAATTTTATTTCAGAATACAAAACTATGCATGTGGTCCAAATTTGAAGCCTGTACCTTAAAAATGTGAAAGTAGGTCACTAGGTCAATGTAAAGGTCAAAGTTCATTTCAGTACACAAAACTATGCAAGTGGTCCAAATTTGAAGGCTGTAGCTTGAGAAATGTAAAAGCAGGTCACTAGGTCAAAATCAAGGTCAAATTTTATTTCAGAATACAAAACTATGCATGTGGTCCAAATTTGAAGCCTGTACCTTCAAAAATGTGAAAGTAGGTCACTAGGTCAATGTGAAGGTCAAAGTTTTTTTCGGTACACAAAACTATGCATGTGGTCCAAATTTGAAGGCTGTAGCTTGAGAAATGTGAAAGTAGGTCACTAGGTCAAAATCAAGGTCAAAGTTTTTTCCAGTGCACAAAACTATGCATGTGGTCCAAATTTGAAGGCTGTAGCTATGTGAAAGTAGGTCACTAGGTCAAAATCAAGGTCAACTCATGTCAAGGTTCATCTTGCCACTCATGTGGTCCAAATTTGAATGTTGTAGTTATTGACAAGAAGATTTTAAAAGCTTTTCCCTATATAAGTCTATATGAACCATTTGACCCCCGGGGCAGGGCCATAATTGACCCTAGGGGGATAATTTGAACAAACTTGGTAGAGAACCACTAGATGATGCTACATTACAAGTATCAAAGCCCTAGGCTTTATGGTTTGGACAAAAAGATTTTCATAGTTTTTTCCTATATAAGTCTATGTAAACCATATGACCCCCAGGGCGGGGCCATATTTGACCCTAGGGGTATAATTTGAACAATCTTAGTTGAAGACCACTAGATGATGTCACATACAAAATATCAAAGCCCTAGGCCCTGTGGTTTTGGACAAGAGGTTATACAAAGTTTTTCCCTATATAAGTCTATATAAACCATGTGACCCCCATGGCAGGGCCATATTTGACCCCAGAGAAATAATTTGAATAATCTTGGTAGAGGACCACTAGATGATGCTTCATACCAAATATCAAAGCCCTAGGCTCTGTGGTTTTGGACAAAAAGGTTTTCAAAGTTTTTCCCTATATAAATCTATGTAAATTATAGAAATAAACAAAGGGCCATAACTCACTCATAAATTGTTGAACCAGTCGGATTTTCCGGGGGACACAACTAAGGTACCAATACATCATTCTGACAAAGTTTGGTCAAAATCCCCCCAGTAGTTTCTGAGGAGATGCGATAACGAGAAATTGTTAACGGACGCACGGAATGACGGACGGACAGACCACGGACGCAGAGTGATTTTAATAGCCCACCATCTGATGATGGTGGGCTAATAAAAACAAAAATTGTTGGAAGTGGGTGGGTGGGGTGAGTGACGGGGTGTGACCAGGACAGTGGGGGTGACTGGGTGTGGGTACACAATTTCACTTATGGATAATAAATGTTCATGGAAAAACATGAAAGAAGTTTAATGAAATTAGTTTGTTATGTACAAATATGTGGATTTTTAAACAATTAAAGGGCAATAACTCTGAAGTTACTACAGAGATCCTGACGAAATTGAGTGTGCACTTCCACATTGTGGTGATCTAAATTTAATTCAAGTTTCATAGTTCTAGGTAAAATATGTCACAAGTTATGAGTAAATTTAAGTTTCATAGTTCTAGGTGAAATATGTCACAAGTTATGAAGCAGAAATTGCCATTATTATTGTACCCTATATAGTTAACACTAAAAACTACTGTTAACACTAAAAACTACTAAGGGCCATCAGTCTGGTGTTACTTGGGTAATCTGACTGAAACTTGACAGGCCGCATTTCTCTATAGTGGTGATCATGTACATGAAGTTCCATTTAAAGATTCCAAACAACTTCATAGATATGGCTTGGATGGACAGAGGGATGGATGATGCTAAGACTATATCCCTCCGCCTTTGGCGGGGGATAAAAAAACAATGATAAGTCATGTTTGTGAAGGTAGTACATTACATTCTTCTTTGAATGCATTTTAGTTAACATACATGTGTTATTTAAAAATGCTGTCAACCTGATAGGTTGGGTAGAAGATCAATTTTTTTTTTAATTCAACTATCTTTAATCTGTACCTAAAATAATAAGAGTTGTGACTACAGTTCCTCTTCCTGTCGGGTGAAACACAATATAGGGAGCATTTAGAATATCACATTGTTATACATGGTTTTCATAAATTTCCTAACCCTTTATTGCAATTTAACATTTACACTTCATAACACTAAATATTAATAACACTCAAATTTTATTGATCTAGCTCAAATAGTTTTCAAGCAGTGGCAAAAAACGCATCTAGAAAAAGGCATTTTTGAAGCGTTATGTTGTTGCACTTAGAATTTTCCATATTTTTCAAAAAAAATAATGGTATGATATTATATATTTCCATGTAAATGTGTGTTATCAGCATAAAGACAATTTTTTAAGGATTATTTTGGTGTTTGATTTGTCATGATCGGATGAAAATTGTTGAAGCTGTCAAGAAAAATGTGAAATGGGTAAGATGTTATGCAGTTTTTCACTGAAATTCCTTCCTTTTGTTATAATGAATAATTGCAATGTTAACATTATTTTTTCTTTAATATTTTGGTCCAGAAAAATCAAAATCATGTATTTCTGAAATTTAATTATATGAATTTTTAAAATTGAAAATCAGGTTTTTATGAAAAGATGTAGAGTCCGTAACCAATTGTATTTTGTAGATTTGTAAGATATTATGAGAGTCTTTATTGATTTTTTTCTTATCAAATTTAACTGTTGACATTAATTTTTTATGCTATTTCCTTTATCATTAACTACATTTTTGCTGTAGCACCATTAATATGGTTACGGACACTACAAAAACCCTGTAGTGTCCGTAACCTGTCTTTCAATTGTGTAAATAAACATTTTTTAAAATTTTATTTGTAGTTATTCTTATGAAAGTAATAACTGATTTCACAAGTTAAATAATCAACTTTATTTTTCATCAACTTGTTGATGTTGCAACCACATTGGAAAACCCTTATTGCCGCATCTTTATATACAGCATCATTTTCTGTTGCTACAGCATAAAATTGAAAGATGTCATAGCAAACATGGAAGGGACAAGAGATAAAGAATCACTATTTTTTTCAATATAGAAGGTTCACTGATGACAAATTTAACAAAGTCTATTAATAATTTCACTACAAAAGGTAAATTTTGTCTATTTAATAATGCTACTTGAAACTGTAGTGTCCGTAACCAGAGCTGAAAAAATTAAAACTTGCATCTTTTTACAGAAAAATGAAAAAATATCATTTCAAAGTTTATTATTATTGAGAAAAAACAAATATATTTATTTGCTGACAAATATTTTCAGATATGAAAATATAGATACAGTTCAGAAGTGCTAAAAATCATGTTTATCATCTAAATTGCACAGATTTATATCAAAAATGTAAAGATGTATAATGATAATTAACAGTTATTCACTAAGACAAATTTCTTCAGGAGCATCATTGTTAAGATAATTCAAATTCATGTAGCTTACAATAATGTTTCTTTTCAAAATGTTTCAGAGGGGCGGTGTTATCTGGTTACGGACACTACAGAAATTAAAACAATGTAAAAAAACAACCAGTATTGCTGAAATTTCTGTTTAAATTATTATACATCTTACAGTTCAAGTGAATAAATCTTTACGGGTATTAATGATTAAAGGTAATATCTAAAAACTTGCAAATGAAAGAAAAATCTCTTCAAGAAGTACAGAGTACAAACCATGTGATGACAGGTACATGTATATTTATTTAGATGAGATTTTATATTTATGTGATGGGCATATAGTGCTGCTCTATGTATGTATGTTCGTCAGTTCGTTCAAAATCTTGTGCATCCAACTCCTCCCACCATTAGATTGCTCTGCTTCAAACTTTCATAGATGAACAACCTTGATGTGTAGATAACCATAAAGAAGGAATTTCTCAGTGACTATTTTAACCACAGTTATATTTTTATATAGAAATATAGAATACATCTAGAAAAATCTTGTGTCCGACTCCTCCCACACTATTAGCCAGATTTGATTCAAACTTTTCACAGATGAACAAGCTCAAGATGTGTATATTACAATAAAGAAAGGATTTTTTTCTGTGACTATTTTACTACAGTTATGGCCCTTTGATAGTTTCTGTTTTAATCATAAGGAATATAGAGAAACATTTTTATGTGTCCAACTCCTCCAACACTGGTAGCCTGATTTGTTTCAGACTTTCTTGATGTGCAGATGACCATAACGGGAGAAATTCTTTCTGTGACTGTTTTTACTTTAGTTATGGCCCTTTGATAATTTTTGCT
Source organism: Mercenaria mercenaria (assembly GCF_021730395.1). NCBI lineage: Eukaryota > Metazoa > Mollusca > Bivalvia > Venerida > Veneridae > Mercenaria > Mercenaria mercenaria. The sequence goes on from NW_026463249.1 coordinate 39,695, forward strand.
ATATGGAATATAGTATGATAGGGGAAAATCCTGTGTGTCCAACGATTCCCAAACTTTCAGCCTGATTTACTTCAAACTTTAACAGATGACCATAGGGGAAGGAATCTTCTCTCAGTATATTTTTACTGGCGGCAGTTATAATCATTTTTGCTTTATAGAGAATGGCACAGTATGTGTGCACATCTGTGTCGTATGGTTATAATATCTAGTTTTATATTGCAAATGAATTGCTTTATACGTAGAAGTATGTCTGATTTCATTTTGCATTTGTGATTCAGATATAGAGTTTTGATCTGATGAGGCAGCTGCAGTGCTGAAACTTAAAAGGCACAAAAATGCTGAATAGGTTATGAGAGGTTAAATGGCAAGAAAGGCAGAAACTCAATCCAGGCCAATGTGAAAATTAAAAGAAAAATGAAAGAGAAAGAAAGAATGATTGTAGAATGAGACAGCAACAAGAAGTAGAGAAGAGTAACTCAAAACTAGATTAGTTAAGAAAGCAGAACTAATATCAAAATCACACGATGAAGGAAAAAGAGTGGAAAGAAATTTATGTGTCCGCACAAACAGGATCTGTCATAGGAGATAAGAGACAATGTTGTTGCATTTATAGATGAATCTACCATGACTGATAATAGGGCTACATTTTCAACACCGACACATCTGAAAATTTGAAGAAAAAAAAGTTACAGAAAGATTATAGATATGTGTACTTTCGTTAGATAATTCATAGTGTAGTGTCCATAACCATGAAGTTAATTTCTTTTTTCTGGTTAGTGACATTCTTGAGTAAAAATGTGTGTTAGTTGTGTGATATGAATACAAAGTATTGATAATAATGTATCATTTAGAGAACTTAATATTGCTTATTAAGTTACAAGATTTCATGAAAACAGGAAGTTTTCAGATTTTGTTGTTCTGTTTTCTTTTTCATTGGTTTTAATTTGGCAAGTTGTTTATTTTTGTTTGAAGAATATCAAATTTAAATACACTTTCCATTCAGATATCATTTTAACATTATACTAAATAATTCATGAGTGGGTTTAACGTTTTATCATAATCTAATGCAAAACCATTCTTGAGGCTTTTTTTAGTGTCCGTAACCAATTACTGGTATCTATCAATATTTAGGATTTTTTTTTAAATTAATCACTTTCCCTGTAATCTAAGTCATTTTGTTTCAACAAAGACAGAATTTGTGTTGATTTTTCATTAAGTTTTCATCATTAACACTGAAATTGAAGATGTCAGATGATTTGAAATATACAAGTTTTTTTGCAACAAATTAATATCCAACAATATGTTTCTTTTTTCAGTAGCTATACCTTTCCCAGTCCTATTTTTGCCTTGCATTATGTATTTCCATGTGTTTGTCCTACAAAACAGTAAAAATAGTTCAAGTTTATCATAAATTTGAAGCTTTATTTTACAAAATGTACCACTTGTAGTGTCCGTAACCAGCAAAAATATGCATTTTATCAGCCTTTAAAAATTACATTTCCGATGCAAGTACCAGCAAACCACTTAAGTTGCTTATACTTCAAGCACTCTACTATGTAGAAAAATACTTTTTTTGCCAAATTAAGAACTTATTTTTTCACCTCCAAGTGCAACACTACTGTTCCCTATAGTGTGTTTCACCTGTGTGTCATTTTTCACTGTTAAAGTGTATTTCCCTTGATCTGCCAGGTCAACCTCCTGAAGACAACAGCATACACAACAGTCTATTATTTCTGCTTTTACTCTTTCCATATTTTGGACTGGATAATCATTGTGCATTAAGGATAACTTTGGTTTTGCACCTTTGAAGGGTACTTTCAACACTATAGAATCACCACATTTCACTTTGGCCGTATTTTCATGATGATATTCCCATTCTATTTTGCAAAGAGAAAATATCACAATAAGGCATGACAAGAATGTCATCATAATAAACTTCAGTGATATCAATATCCATTGGATAACTGTTCTTTTCTGTGTCAGAAGTCTGTTAAATAGTACTTTTACAACATCTGTACTTAAGGTTCTTAAGTCTTAGTCAAACCATATCATGACTGTCACTCCAAAGTAACTTTTTCACACATTTTAGGCGAATTGCGTTTTTCTTTCTAAAAAAATCCATAAAATGTATGTACAGTCTAACCTGTTTATTGCAGACATCTAAGGGACTGACTGAAATTTATTACTATAAACAGGTGACAACTATATACAGGTTTTCAGTGAAGGACAGCAACATTGGTTTAAAACTGAACTTATGCTTATTATGAACATATCTTTTATGTTTATAATAATGAGCAAATTGCTATACAGTCGACATTGTATTAAGAGACCACCCAAGGGACTGCAAAGAAGTGGTCTCTTAATGGAATGGTCTCTTAATGAATTTCAGTCAGATGAAAAGAAAAGTTATTTTTAACTGTTAATGTAACTGTTGTTATTATGAACATACATGTATGGTTTCAAAATCTGTTTTAACATCGTGAACACTTTCCCAAGTCCACTAACCGTGAACAAAACTTACTCGCTAATTACACAGATGAAGAAATGGCCGGTAGAAATTTGGTACCCTGTCGCTTAATAGATACTTTTGTCGAATATTTTACCTGTCGGGACTACATTAATGTGGTCGCTAGTCGTTTAATGGAATGAATCTATATACTGAAAACGTTCAGGAGGGATTTTGACCGGTCGTTTAATACAAAAATCGCTTAATAGAGGTGGTCGCAAGTACGATGTCGACTGTATTGTAAAAAATATTTACATCATACCATCAATATTCTTTACAGTTTTCAATCCCTGCAAAGCTGTAAATTCTCCGATGCCGACTTCATTTTTTGCAGCTACACGAAACAGGTACTGATTGTTGCTGTCTAAATCTTTTATATTTAAGAAAGTTGTATCACACTGGTAGGAATTAGGTGTCGAATAATGTTTTCCTTCTTTCAAATACATCTCGACAACGTACACCTTTATTTTGCTTCCAACTAAATCTACTGGTTCCTGCCAGTTAACTTGACATGACACTGGTGTGGTCCAATTAGCAGTGAGATTCTGTGGAGCTGGCAGCCTTTCTGTGAAAACCAAATAGTCACTTTGATGTATAATATCTTTAAAAAGATGTTTGGGTAAATAAAATGTAACTTGCTAACAGAATTAAACAGACAGAAAGTGATGTTGTTTTATTTATAATACTGAGAAACACTGAGACAACAATAACCTATCATAACTGATACTTTTAACCCTTTTAGCCACAACATTATCTCAATGTTAAGCAAGTCCAAAGAATATAATATTCAGATTTTCAGTAATGAATTACAAAGAACTAAAAAGAAGTCATAAAAGATAAAATCATTTTTTGAATTCAACCATTTTTAATCTGACCTAGAACAATAAGATTTGCAACTACAGTTCCTCTTCCTGTGTCATTTTCCACTGTTAAAGTGTATTCCCCTTGATCTGCCAGGTCAACCTCCTGAAGACGACAGCATACACAACTGTCTATTATTTCTGCTTTTACTCTTGTCATATTTTGGACTGGACCATCATTGTGCAATAAGGAAACACTTGGTTTTGCACCTTTGAAGGGTACTTTCAACACTATAGAATCACCACATTTCGCTTTGGCTGTATTTTCATCATGATATTCCCATTCTATTTTGCAAAGAGAAAATATCACAATACGGCATGACTGGAATATTATTATAACAAACTTTAGTGATATCAATATCCATTGGATAACTGTTCTTTTCGTCTGCTAAATAGTTATTTTACACCATTTGTACTGTACATTTTACGCCCTAGTCAAATTTAACCGTGACTATCACTTCATTTAAGTGACTCGTTCACACATTTTTCTCTCTCAAAAAAAATAAATAAACAAGAGGGCCATGATGGCCCTATATCGATCACCTGTTATCATTGCACTTGAGGACAAGAAGGTCCTCAGAAAAAATATCTAAGTCCAAAGGACAGTAACAAAAAAGGGAAGAAATTTAACCGAAAAAAAAAATTCTTACAAGGTACAGATATGTCAAAATACACCTAAAAATTGGAGGTACCATCCATATTGTACCACAGAAAAGTGATCTCGGTTTTTCCCTACGGCCAATAATAAAAAAGTTACTAAAAATAAGCTATTTATAGTAACGTAAAAGAGAAGTAATTAAAAAAAAAATTATTGTAAGTGAACAAAAGAAGGATCTGCCAAATAAATCTGTTGACATAAATGAAATTTCAGATCAGTATCTTCATTAGTTACGGAGATATACCCATTTTAATTTGAAATAAAGGGAGGTAATTTGACATAAAATCAGTCCATAGTTATCTACCCTGATTGGCTCAGTCCAACTAATGACAATAATGAAATTTCAAATAAGTCCTATAAGTACTAACTGATATAAATCCATTTTGATTACAATCAGGGGAGGTAATCAGATATAAAATAATTCTGGAACCTACGATTGAATCTGATTTGTCATGGAATCCAAGATTTATTGTTGTTGAAGATATTTTGGAAGTTTGTATCAAATAAAACCATAAATGAAGTCTCTATATGGCTGCAAAAACCAAAATAGCCAATTTTGGACCTTTAAGGGGCCATAACTCTGGAACACATGAAGGAATCTGGCCAGTTCAATAAAGGAACCAAGATCTTGTGGTGATACAAGTTGTGGGCAAGTTTGGTTAAAATCAAATCATAAATGAATCTGCTATTGTGCAGACAAGGGCAAAATAGCCAATTTTGGCCCTTTCAGGGGCCATAACTCTGGAACCCATTATGGGATCTGGCCGGTTCGATAAAAGAACCAAAACCTAATGGTGACACAAGTTTTGTGCAAGTTTGATTAAATTCAAATCATAAATGAAGCTGCTATTGTGCAGACAAGGTCAAAATAGTTAATTCTGGCCCTTTCAGGGGCCATCACTCTGGAACCCATAAAGGAATCTCGCCAGTTCAAGAAAGGAACCAAGATCTTATGGTGATACAAGTTGTTTGCAAGTTTGGTTAAAATAAAATCATAAATGAAGCTGCTATTGTGCAGACAAGGTCAAAATAGCTAATTTTGGCCCTTTCAGGGGCCATCACTCTGGAACCCATAAAGGAATCTGGCCAGTTCAAGAAAGGAACCAAGATCTTATGGTGATATAAGTTGTGTGCCAGTTTGGTAAAAATCAAATCATAAATAAAGCTGCTATTGTGCAGACAAGGTCAAAATAGCTAATTTTGGCCCTTTCAGGGGCCATAACTCTGGAACCCATAATGGGATCTGGCCAGTTCAAGAAAGGAACCGAGACCTTATGGTCATACAAGTTGTGTGCAAGTTTGGTTAAAATAAAATCATAAATGAAACCACTATCGTGCAGACAAGAAATTGTTGACGCACGGACGGACGGACTGACGACGGACGAAGGGTGATCACAAAAGCTCACCTTGTCACTATGTGACAGGTGAGCTAATAAAATGTATGTACTGTGAAATTGAACATTAGTACAAACTTTTTTCATATAATTTTTGCTAAATAACTAAAATTATTGGGCAGAAGTGAGTTAACAACTGCAGAACTTTTGAAATAATAGAAGAAATCAACTTTTCTTACCAATATTTATTTTCACTCACTTTACCATTTTTCAAAGTCATATATATACATTCTATGCAAAACTTGCAGAAATGAACATGCTGAAAAATTTTCACCCAAACTTTAAGCAAGTAGCTTTAACTGGGGAATTGTATTCAGTGCAATTATAAAGTATTCAGTACAGTTATAAAGCATTTTTGATAATGCATATTCAACATAACAACACAGATTCAACATAACAAGAGGGCCATGATGGCCCTATATCGCTCACCTGTTATCACTGCACTTGAGGACAAGAAGGTCCTCAGAAAAAATATCTAAGTCCAAAGGACAGGAACAACTAAGGGAAGAAATTAAACCAAAAAGAAAAAAAATTCTTACAAGGTACAGATATGTCAAAATACACCTAAAAATCGGAGGTACCATCCATGTTGTATCACAGAAAAGTGGTCTCGGTTTTTCCCTACGGCCAATAATAAAAAAGTTACTAAAAACAAGCTATTTATAGTAACGTAAAAGGGAATTAATTAAAAAAAAAATGACTGTAAGTTAACAAAAGAAGGATCTGCTAAATAAATCTGTTGACATAAATGAAACTTCATTAGTTACGGAGATATACCCATTTCAATTTGAAATAAAGGGAGGTAATTTGACATAAAATCAGTCCATAGTTATCTACCCTGATTGGCTCAGTCCAACTAATGACAATAATGAAATTTCAAATAAGTCCTATAAGTACTTACTGATATAAATCCATTTTGATTACAATCAGGGGAGGTAATCAGATATAAAATAACTCTGGAACCTACGAATGGATCTGATTTGTCATGGAATCCAAGATTTATTGTTGTTGAAGATATTTTGGAAGTTTGTATCAAATAAAACCATAAATGAAGTCTCTATATGGCTGCAAAAACCAAAATAGCCAATTTTGGACCTTCAAGGGGCCATAACTCTGGAACACATGAAGGAATCTGGCCAGTTCAAGAAAGGAACCAAGATCTTGTAGTGATACAAGTTTTGTGCAAGTTTGGTTAAAATCAAATCATAAATAAAGCTGCTATTGTGCAGACAAGGTCAAAATAGCTAATTTTGGCCCTTTCAGGGGCCATAACTCTGGAATCCATTATGGGATTTGGCCGGTTCAAGAAAGGAACCGAGATCTTATGGTGACACAAGTTTTGTGCAAGTTTGATTAAATTCAAATCATAAATGAAGCTGCTATTGTGCAGACAAGGTCAAAATAGCTAATTCTGGCCGTTTCAGGGGCCATCACTCTGGAACCCATAAAGGAATCTGGCCAGTTAAAAAAAAGGAACCAAGATCATATGGTGATACAAGTTGTGTGCAAGTTTGGTTAAAATAAAATCATAAATAAAGCTGCTATTGTGCAGACAAGGTCAAAATAGCTAATTCTGGTCCTTTCAGGGGCCATAACTCTGGAACCCATAATGGAATCTGACCAGTTCAAGAAAGGAACCAAGATCTTATGGTGATACAAGTTGTGTGCCAGTTTGGTAAAAATCAAATTATAAATAAAGCTGCTATTGTGCAGACAAGGTCAAAATAGCTAATTTTGGCCCTTTCAGGGGCCATAACTCTGGAACCTGTAATGGGATCTGGCCAGTTCAAGAAAGGAACCGAGCTCTTATCGTGATACAAGTTGTGTGCAAGTTTGGTTAAAATAAAATCATAAATGAAACCACTATCGTGCAGACAAGAAATTGTTGACGCATGAGACGCACGGACGACGGACGAAGGGTGATCACAAAAGCTCACCTTGTCACTATGTGACAGGTGAGCTAAAAACACATCTGAAGCATTTTCTGATATTAATTTACCTGAGCTATCCTCTGTAGTTTTATGTGCTGAAAGTTCCCCAAATGCTCCTATGCCAACTTCGTTTTCTGCTGCTACTCGAAAAAGATATTGTGTCCGTCTTTGTAATCCATGTACAACAGTGTCAGTGGTAGTACTTGAACCAGCTTCCTTCCAGTCTTTTTCACCACTTTTACATATCTGAACAATGTACTTTGTGATAGGGCTACCATTCTCATGGTCAGGTTTTTGCCAATGAAGGTGACATGATTCAGAAGTGATATCAGAGGTGGTCAGATTTTTAGGAGCTGATGGTTTATTATCTGTTTAAAATATATAAATCAAACACAGGATATAATTCCTCAGTCTGTGGACAATAATGTTGACAATGTTACATATTACCCAACGAAATATTATACTTATAGTAATAATGTGAAATTTTACATAAATATCTACCCTTATAAACTAGTTAAACTTCAAAGAGCAATATTATATAGCGAGTTCTAAAGAACAAGTATTCACTCTCTGATTTTGTTCTTCTTTACTCATAGTAAAACAAAACAAGAGGGTCATGGTGACCCTGGATCGCTCATCTGAGTAATATGAGCTACATGTTTCAAATGTCAAAATGATGATAAAATATTAAGAAAGTCAGTAGGTCATATTCATGGTCAATAAAATTCAGTTTTACGATCTGTGTGCAAAACTGTGTAGGTCATCAAAATTTCAAGGCTGTATCTTAAAAAACAAGAAAGTAGGTCAGTAGGTCAAGGTCACAGTCAAGTGACATCATATTACTTGGGGTCATCAGGTAATTATAATTAAACATTCTTGGAATAGGATCAGATGATTTTTTAAGTATTTTTCCTATGTAACTCACATAATAACTAAGTGACCCCAGGGCGGGGGCCTCTTTTAACCCCAGGGGCATAATTTGAATAATTTTGGTAGAAGACTACTAGACAATGCATCATACCAAATATCAAAAGCCTACGTCGTATGGTTTCAGACAAGAAGAGTTTTAAAGCTTTTTCCTATGTAAGTCTATATAAAACTTGGGACCCCAAGGGCAGGGCCTCCTTTCACCCAAGGGGTACAATTTGAACAATTTTGGTTGAGGACCATAAGACAATGCTACAAACCAAATATCAATGGTCTAAGTGTTGTGGTTCCAGACAAGAATATTTTTAAACCTTTTTTCCTATATAAGTCTATGTAAAACTTGGGACCCCGGGGCGGGGCCATATTTGACCCTAGTGGGATAATTTGAACAATCTTGGTAGAGGACCACTAGACGATGCTACATACTAAATATCAAAGCCCTAGGCCATGTGGTTTTGTACAAGAAGATTTTCAAAGTTTTTCCTATATAAGTCTATATAAACCATGTGACCCCGGGGCGGGGCCATATTTGACCCTTGGGGCATAATTTGAACAATCTTGGTAGAGGACCACTAGATGATGCTACATACCAAATATCAAAGCCCTAAGCCATGTGGTTTTGTACAAGAAGATTTTCAAAGTTTTTCCTGTATAAGTCTTTATAAACCATGTGACCCCTGGGGCGGGGCCATATTTGACCCTAGGGGGATAATTTGAAAAATCTTGGTAGAGGACCACTAGATGATGCTACACACCAGATATCATAGCCCTAGGCCCTGTGGTTTTGGACAAGAAGATTTTTAAAGTTTTTCCTTTTGGTTGGAGTTCTGCATGGAATTCAATTCTTTGAACAATTTTGAAAGTGGGCCACCCAAGGATCATTCCTGTGAAGTTTGGTGTAATTCTGCCCAGTGGTTTTCAAGAAGAAGATTTTTTTAGAAATTGTTGACGGATGACGCACGACTGACTACACACGACGCACGACGGACATCAAGTGGTCACAATTGCTCACCTTGTCACTTCGTGACAGGTGAGCTAAAAAAGGTGAACTGAATAAAAAATAAAGTACCAGTTCTGGTGTCCAAAAGTGACAATTTAAGTATGAAAGTAATTGGCCATAACCGATGTTGCCAGTGATATATACAAAATTCAATCAAAGCCGTAAATAAGCTAAATGCAGTAGGAAAATTTTACTGTAAACTAGAACCGTTCCCTTTCAGCAGGCTAAATAAGACCCCGATAACACCTCCTTCCTGAATGAAAGAAAGAACCGTTTTCTATGTTTTAACCCTTTCCCACATGGATACGTTTATCACCGTATCTATCGATTACCGAACAGAAACGTATTGACCCGAGTCTATCGGTTCCCCGATAGAAACGTATTATACCGATTAACGGCCATTTGAACAGAATCGTTTTATCCCGTGTCTCATAATCAATCGCTTTATTTTCGTTCTTTTCCTAAAGAAACAAATTCCGGATGTTTACTAACTCAAAATATGGGATTTCGTCATCATTATTTACGTACAAGATCATGTGGTTACTATTTAAATTTATCGAGTACTTTGCAAAGAAAGACACCGGGGTTTTTTCCTACATGTGCACGACGCTACGTCATGGAAAATTACTGAGAAAACTGCTTGCAACTGGCCGGTTCGCGGGCTTTCCTCGTTCTAAAAATAACAACCATTTAACATCAAAGTATTTTTAAATGTGTTAGGTCATGAAGGTCATGCGTGATACATGCGGATTTCCCCTAAACAACAATTTGTGTATACGATGGCTTGGAATTTATGGCCTTACATAACGGGAAGTGTTAATCAAAACAGAAGGACCGCGGCTTTCAAATATTTTATGACACCCCAAGAGTTAATTGCTGCGGAAGTCACCCGTGATGTACCGACGTTTGATCATCAAAATATTACGTAATATTATCTTCAAATTTTTAATTTTTAGCACAAGAATACTGTAGTCGGTTACGAGTCTCGATCTCAGCGATCTTTTGGCACTTTCAGAAATTTTATGATCCGTTATTTTTGTAGTGTTATTCAGTTTGATGGTTGTTTTTTTATATATAAATACTTACCGATTCCGATTCGGAAGATAAGTCTATTAACTATAAATCAAACTTTCAAACATCAAAATGAAATTGTATATGAATTTCAATGTGAAAGTAATCCAAAACAGAATTTTATGCCTAAAAATATATATTCCCGTACTTTAACACTTTATATCTTCGAAACTCAAAGAGAAACTACAATAAATTTTGTATCATCGGAAAGAGAATTTAAATTGCTATAAACTTTATATTGACAAAAATAATGTCAAACTTACAGAAAATATTAAAATAATGACATTTCTAACATAAGTGTGTGTAATCACAAAATAATGCCAACACCTCTGTTCAGATAAGACAGTCACCTTTATCAGCCATATACCGATTATTGATTATTGATTATCACTTATCAGTGTTATGTAAAAGAGGTTACTTTGGCTTCTGTTCTGTGTGGTAAAGGGTTAAATTAACAAGAGGGCCATGATGGCCCTATATCGCTCACCTGTTATCATTGCACTTGAGGACAAGAAGGTCCTCAGAAAAAATATCTAAGTCCAAAGGACAGGAACAACAAAAGGAAAAAATTTAACCAAAAAGAAAAAAAAATTCTTACAAGGTATAGATATGTCAAAATACACCTAAAAATTGGAGGTACCATCCATGTTGTACCATAGAAATGTGGTCTCGGTTTTTCCCTACGGCCAATAATAAAAAAGTTACTAAAAATAAGCTATTTATAGTAACATAAAAGGGAAGTAATTAAAAAAAAAAAATATTGTAAGTGAACAAAAGAAGGATCTGCCAAATAAATCTGTTGACATAAATGAAATTTCAGATCAGAATCTTCATTAGTTATGGAGATATACCCATTTTAATTTGAAATAAAGGGAGGTAATTTGACATAAAATCAGTCCATAGTTATCTACCCTGATTGTCTCAGTCCAACTAATAACAATAATGAAATTTCAAAAAAGTCCTATAAGTACTTACTGATATAAATCCATTTTGATTAAAATCAGGGGAGGTAATCAGATATAAAATAATTCTGGAACCTACGATTGGATCTGATTTGTCATGGAATCCAAGATTTATTGTTGCTGAAGATATTTTGGAAGTTTGTATCAAATAAAACCATAAATGAAGTCTCTATATGGCTGCAAAAGCCAAAATAGCCAATTTTGGACCTTTAAGGGGCCATAACTCTGGAACCCATTAAGAAATCTGGCCAGTTGAAGAAAGGAAGCAAGATCTTGTGGTGATACAAGCTGTGTGCAAGTTTAGTTAAAATCAAATCATAAATGAAGCTGCTATTGTGCAGACAAGGTCAAAATAGCTCATAACTCTGGAACCCATTATGGGATCTGGCCGGTTCAATAAAGGAACCGAGATCTTATGGTGACACAAGTTTTGTGCAAGTTTGATTAAATTCAAATCATAAATGAAGCTGCTATTGTGCAGACAAGGTCAAAATAGCTAATTTTGGCCCTTTCAGGGGCCATCACTCTGGAACCCATAATGGAATCTCGCCAGTTCAAGAAAGGAACCAAGATCTTATGGTGACACAAGTTGTGTGCCAGTTTGGTTAAAATAAAATCATAAATGAAGCTGCTATTTTGCAGACAAGGTTAAAATGGCTAATTCTGGCCAGTTCAAGAAAGGAACCATGATCTTATGGTGATACAAGTTGTGTGCAAGTTTGGTTAAAATAAAATCATAAATGAAACCACTATCGTGCAGACAAGAAATTGTTGACGACGGACGACGGACGAAGGGTGATCACAAAAGCTCACCTTGTCACTATGTGACAGGTGAGCTAAAAAGGAGCCATAACTCATCAAAACTTGGTGGATTATAACTAAACTTGAATTTGACATCAACATTTTGCAAAATTTTAAGTCAGAAAGGGGACTATAAATCTGCAAAAAAATTGCTGCACTGTAACTCAAATTGAACTTGGCCTGTATTTGAAAGATCATATACCAATTCAATCCACTCATCCCTTCAAGAGTTATTGAACAGACAGCAAAATTGTATGTCAAAAAGGGGCTATAACACAAACAAAATTTGTGGATTGTTGCCGAAATCAAACCTGACCTGTATTTTATAATCACATGCCGGTGTACCAATTACAGAAACGCACACAATGCTTTTTTAAAAACAAAATCTGAATCGTCTGGATGCGTTAGGTAACATAGCCGATCAGCCTTAATTCTCCCACATTGAACATAAACACGCATCGTATGATTTCTATAAACTTTGCGTGGGTTGAATTTTGCAGTCAGTAAACGGATAAATTATCGGAAGAAGAAGCTCTTACTGGTTTGTTTAGTTACTACTGATATTAAAAATGATTTTAATTCTTTTTTTTTCGAGAAATAAACAAATCGGCGAAACATTAAATTGTATTTTCTTGTAGTTTTTGAAATCGAAAGTAGATCATCTATGTTTGGCTGCTTTCACGAAACGAAACAACTTTTTTATGAAAAGATTTAAATAAGAGGTAATTTAACCGTAAACTTCAATGTCAGATACTGCCAATTGCTGCTAAATGTCTTCGTATCATCACAATTTGTAAAATATATTGTTAAAACTGAAGAAAAGTGTAATTGTATCCGGATATAATATTTTGGATAAATATCAAGCTGTGTTATGAAATTTTAAGAAAAAAACTAAAAACAAACTGAAACTGGTAGACTATACTGTCAGTACATCAATCATTAGCCGACTCAGGCCCTTCAGGCCTTTGATTTAATTTATGAGATTATAAATTATGTTTAGAACCTGATTCGTATGTTTTGAATATCTATGGCTCAGTTAAACATGTTGCTGATTATATTTCTTCGAGACCAGATTACTAGTATTACAAATAGTAAAGGCCGTTATAATATTCACATGCATATAAGTATTGTAAAGAACCAGGCATTCTAACTGCTCTGAGGCCGTCATGTTTTGTCAAATATTATTAATTAAACCCAAACCATACGTACTTGCTCATACGTGCAAATGTAAAATGGCTAATGGTACATGCAAGCTTAAACATACTACGTGCGCTCGACACATGCATTTCAATGCAGCAGTACAAGTTGTGATTATGTTAGCGAAATGTTGTTAGATACGTCTTTTAAATAAAATAGACAGATGTACTTCACAGGCATATATATTCAACAGTTTTTATGTTGTTTATAGAAATAAGGATTCCTTTGTACGAGTGATCATTGTGTAAAATAAATATGTGCTTGTCTCGATTTTCCTAGCTCCGTGTAGACGGCCGGGTCTAAAACCTTACTGAGGTAACGGAAGTCAGACGAAATGGAAACGGTCATTAATCCATCCAGATTCAGCTCAAAATTGCGGAAAAAGTAAACGGTTATGAGACACTTTTCTTCCCACCATTATTTTCGTCTGTCCACATGCTTTAAAAATATACATGTATTTTTAGGTCAGTCATTTGCAGATAATATGGTACAGGTCGCGCTAGGTGCGCACTTTAGGCCATTTTTGCTTCAAAATTTAGTGTCCTGAAACCTGTGTTTTTGTCACGTGTCGTTTTTATCTCAGAAGCAACAGAATCGGAAAGCTGAAAATGTCACATAAGGAAGCGCTAAGTCTATGCAATGCATTCGCTCATCACTGCCTTGATTTAATCAAAATTGGATTTTTTTATGATTTTTTTCGCACTGATATCAGTGCAGATTTGTGGAATTTTCAAATCTACTGTCCCTTGGCCCCATTTATTGGGAATGAGGTAAGTGTATACCTGGGAATAAGGTAGGCAGCGTCTGTGCATTCTTATTGGTCAGTCATGTAAACAACCCCAAAAAGGATCTATTTTTTTTTCAAAGTTGAGATTTTTACTGCATTTACAGTATTCTATTTTACATTTTGACCAAAATTTGCTAAATGGTTTTAGCTTTCCAGATATGTGTGTAAAGAAGGTTATCCTTTTATTCATAGACATGTGATAGAAACATATTCCATATGTACTTCTTTTTCCCAATTGTAGAAACCTATCAAACACCACAAATACGAGTAAACATTCTGCTAAAACTGTTAAATATTTCACTAAATAAAAATAAGTTTGTTTCGGGTTTAACGCTGTTTACTATGTTACGGCTGGAAGTTAACATAGCTAGTGTTCCTGGATCCTGTATTCTCATCAAGTAACTACCAACTTCACCACATAAATCAGAGTTGGAGGAGAATGATTTCGGACACGTGCCTCCTATCATGTCGTCATGCCCTCTCCTGGGATCAAATTCACGATTCATAGATCTGCGTTCCTTCTTTTGAGCTAAGCGGAAGGGGTAAAGGACAGAAAAAAATATCTGATGTGACTGAGACTCTCTTTAGTTCAACAGCGGTTGATTGTTGCCATTATCTACATGTGCGACTCAAAAACCGTAACTTTGTACAGAGGACTGGAGGCTCAAACTCGCACCCCAGCTTTCGTATTTACGAGATATTACAATTTTTACGGGCACGTGTATATGTGTAAGGTTTTCTTTTTTTATTTTAATATCAAATTTCAGAATTTAGCCATTTTCAACATTCATCGGAAGTTTATAAGGATAAGCTAACGCGTATGTGTAACTTTGAGATAGTATCTCTTATATCATGACTACGAAAATTATAGAAGATATGATTTATTTCAAAAAGCGCAAATGATATAAAATATCAAAGGAATAAAAAATAAACTTTAACCTTTAAAACCGAATTCTGCCGTCAGTATATATGAACATTTGCGTAGAACAGGTAATTTACCGGGCAACTCCATGGCAATTAATCTTATGGTCATGTGATGGGATGTGCGTGCGTGCGTGCGTGCTTGCGTGCTTAGAGAGTGTTAGGGATAATAGAAAGAAAAACAAGATTCACACAACCTTTTCTCCCGTGGCGGAGCGGCTAAGTCAATGGCCATACGTCTCCATCTGTCATTCAAAGTCTGCCTTGTGTTTCATATAATTTACTTGAGGTAGATAAATAGATGTTTTAATTTTGAGTGTCGATGTTATTATTTGTATTCAGATTCTATAATAAATAGCCATTATTTTAAAATGTTTATTGAGTTAATTTCTATACTGTTTTGTAAATTGATTTAGATGATATAAACGATTAAAATCTAAAAAATTGCAGACATTGCAGATGTTTTTAATAAATAAATTTTGATAATTTTTGTTATAAATTGTCGAAAACTTCCAATGTAGACATGCTATCCGCTTTTATGCACAATAATTAATAGGTGTTTCCATAATAATAAACTGAAAGTAAGAATTTATCGCATTAGTCATAAAGAATTATTAGTCATAATAACAGGGGTTTCACTTTTCAACTGGAAAGAAATCGCGCTAAAGCAAGAGAGTAAATAAAAAAAATATAGATACTGATTTTTTTTTTACGTTTATGAATGCCGAAACACAAAGTCCTATATCGACGTATCAGAAATAGCACCAGTTCAGCTGAAAGTCTGTATTTGTGAAA
Organism: Mercenaria mercenaria; assembly: GCF_021730395.1. Classification (NCBI taxonomy): domain Eukaryota; kingdom Metazoa; phylum Mollusca; class Bivalvia; order Venerida; family Veneridae; genus Mercenaria; species Mercenaria mercenaria. Next base: position 55,505 of record NW_026463249.1, read on the forward strand.
AAATAGACACTTGTACCGTTGAAAAATATATGATAAACAAGAGGGCCAAGATGGCCCTAGGTCGCTCACCTAAGAAACACACCATAACAGTGTAAAACATGTTTGACCTAGTAATTTCATGGAAACAAATATTCTGACCAATTTTCATTAAGATTGGACCAAAAAATTGGTCTCTTGCATAAAACAAGCATTTTCTTAGATATGACCTAGTTTTTGACCCTAGATGACCCATGTTCAAACTCGACCTAGATTTTATCAAGGCAATCATTCTGACCAAAATTCATGAAGATCAATTGAAAAATACAGCCTCTATCACATACACAAGTTTTTTCTTTGATTTGACCAAGTGACCTAGTTTTTGACCTCAGATGACCCATATTCAAATTTGACCTAGACTTTATTAAGGCAATCATCCTGACAAAATTTCATAAAAATCAATTGAAAAAAACAGTCTCTATCGCATACACAAGATTTTTCTTTAATTTGACCTAGTGACCTAGTTTTTGACCTCAGATAACCCATATTCAAACTCGACCTAGATTTCATCAAGGCAATCAATCTGACCAAATTTCATGAAGATCAATTGAAAACTACATCCTCTATTGCATACACGTTTTTCTTCGATTTGACCTAGTGACCTAGTTTTTGACCCCAGATGACCCATTTTCAAACTCGGCCTAGACTTTATCAAGGTAATCATTCTGGCTAAATTTCATGAAGATCAGTTGAAAAATACAGCCTCTATCGCATACACAAGGTTTTTCCTTGATTTGACCTAGTTTTTGACCCTAGATGACCCACTTTCGAACTCGGCCTAGATTTCATCAAGGTAATCATTCTGACCAAAATTCATGAAGATCAATTGAAAAATACCGCCTCTATCGCATACACAAGGTTTTTCTTTGATTTGACCTAGTGACCTAGTTTTTGACCCGAGATGACCCATTTTCGAAGTCGGCCTAGATTTCATCAAGGCAATCATTCTGACCAATACTCATGAAGATCAATTGAAAAATACAGCCTCTATCGCATACACAAGGTTTTTCTTTGATTTGACCTAGTGACCTAGTTTTTGACCCGAGATGACCCATTTCCGAACTCGGCCTAGATTTCATCAAAGTTATCATTCTGACCAATATTCATGAAGAATAATTGAAAAATACAGCCTCTATCGCATACACAAGGTTTTTCTTTGATTTGACCTAGTGACCTAGTTTTTGACCCGAGATGATCCATTTTCGAACTCGGCCTAGATTTCATCAAGGCAATCATTCTGACCAATATTCATGAAGATCAATTGAAAAATACAGCCTCTATCGCATACACAAGGTTTTTCTTTGATTTGACCTAGTGACCTAGTTTTTGACCCGAGATGACCCATTTTCGAACTCGGCCTAGATTTCATCAAAGTTATCATTCTGACCAATATTCATGAAGATTAATTGAAAAATACAGCCTCTATCGCATACACAAGGTTTTTGTTTGATTTGACCTAGTGACCTAGTTTTTGACCCGAGATGACCCATTTTCGAACTCGGCCTAGATTTCATCAAGGTTATCATTCTGACCAATATTCATGAAGATCAGTTGTAAAATACAGTCTCTATCGCATACACAAGCTAAATGTTGACAGACGACAGACGACAGACAGACAGACGCCGGACATCGAGCGATCAGAAAAACTCACCTGAGCATTGCTCAGGTGAGCTAATAAAAACCTATTGACTTTACTTGCTAAATAACTCGTCGTGTCCCGTTCTGTAACGACGTGACGTACATGTAATGTCCTCAAAAACGTCGCATTTTTCGGCATTTACCTACAACTATTTAAAGTTTTCTAGCAAAAAATCCAAAGAGAAAACATGCCTTTTTTATTTGATAATTTTAAAGTGCAGACCCTGCAGCAGACTGTTTTAGAAAATGAAAAACTTTGACCGCACGGAAAAAAAGTTATATAACAAAATGCATAAATCTGCACGTGAAAATTTTATAACGACTTCGGCGTGTGCTCATTTGTTTTCATAAAAATGGCGGTCTATAAATGCACTAAATATATTTAGATTTCGTCACATACACTGGAACAGTCAACTCAATGCGCAATCGAAAAAAAAAAGTGAAATCACCAAACTTTTAATAAAATTATGAAAGAAAAACGAGAAATTGACGTGAAAAATCGGGTGCCACCAGGTGGCGCTTTTAATGTAGACGCATAAACGTTAAAACGAAAAAGACATATATATTCTGAAAATATAGAGACTGATCTATAACTGTGTCAAATTTCATTCTTTTCCGTCAAAAAATTTCTACATTCCGGTCCTAAGGTGTGGATCGACCTTAAATCCATCTAAATCAAATAATAACCAACCAATAATAACATATAACAATTGTTCTCTACTTGTATTTAAAAAAAAAACTTTGTAAATGGTCGCCATATGTTCTTAGCCATTGAAAAATTTGATTTCAAGAAGACATTTGTGATAGCAAGAGTACTGTCATAGAACTATTATGAAAATTCTCCAAAAATGTTATAAAATATTGTTTACATGCCCTTGACCATTGATTAAGTTATCTTAGACCTTTCAAGAGTTAAATCAGAATACTAGACAATGGAAAATGCTTTATCACCCAGCCGTGATACCCATCATAAAAAGTTCCTTCTCGCAATTTGCATGCCACAGACTGGCCTAAAATAGCCAAAATATTCTAAAATGGCAGTAACAATGGAAACTGTGGACTAAGGAAAGTGTATTGTTCAAAGACTCCATTATTGTTCAATCAAGTTTTGAGATCCTATAGAAACTACCAATCTAACATTTAAAAGCCTTCTATCAATATAAAACATATATACAGGGAACAAAACATTATAAGGTTGGGGTTCATTTGCATGAATGCTAATCATTACATTTAATTAAGTGCGGATGTTTAAAATCATTGCGCAGTTCAACGCGTTACAAATGCAAATCCAGCAAATTGGTACAGAATAATGTTTATGTGTGGCAGAGCTTTATTCAATTACAGGCTACATGAATATCGAAGTTGACATGTATACCTCACTTTTATGTAGTTTAAAACATATATAGAAACTTCACCACTGTTAGAATATGATGATATTCATATATTTTAATGGTAAAGCCTACACGAAAATCAAAGGCCTGAAGGGCCTGAATCGGCTAATGATTGATGTACTGACAGTATAGTCTACCAGTTTCAGTTTGTTTTTAGTTTTTTTCTTAAAATTTCATAACACAGCTCGATATTTACCCAAAATATTATATCCGGATACGATTACACTTTTCTCCAGTTTCAACAATATATTTTACAAATTGTGATGATACGAAGACATTTAGCAGCAATTGGCAGTATCTGACATTGAAGTTTACGTTAAATTACCTCTTATTTAAATCTTTTCATAAAAAGTTGTTTCGTTTCGTGAAAGCAGCCAAACATAGACGATCTACTTTCGATTTCAAAAACTACAAGAAAATACAATTTAATTTTTTCGCCGATTTGTTTATTTCTCGAAAAATAGAATTATAATCATTTTTAATATCAGTAGTAACTAAACAAACCAGTAAGAGCTTCTTCTTCCGATAATTTATCCGTTTACTGACTGCAAAATTCAACCCACGCAAAGTTTATAGAAATCATACGATGCGTGTTTATGTTCAATGTGGGAGAATTAAGGCTGATCGGCTATGTTACCTAACGCATCCAGACGATTCAGATTTTGTTTCTAAAAAAGCATTGTGTGCGTTTCTGTAATTTTATATACGTTTTTATACGCTTAGAAATTATTAGACATGCGTATTTGCATTATTTCTATACGTAATTTACGCTAATACGCATCTTATCTGGAGCCCTGTGGAACTATTTTTTGTCTTTCGCTGGATGTTACCCAAGCTTTGTAAGCCTGCGCAATTCTTAAAATGCACATTTATGCTTAATGAGTTACATTCGAGTATTGCACAATTACAAGTCATAAATATGACAGATTACATTGTATATTGGTCATAGCAAAGGGAATTGACACAACTTAACTTCATTCATGCAGTGAACTGTTTGAAGTTTGAGAAATCTAATGGAACTACATCCCTTCTCGTGTTATTCGGTCCATTTAGAGAATCGCTGAACAGCAAGGACTCGTCAAAAGGCTTTCAGCCTTTAGCCGACTCAAAAATATATTCAACAAGAAATAAATCTGTTGAAATAAAGTGGGTGGGTCAAGATATATTTTGATTATTTCACATAATTTAATTGTTTTTATACTTCAATACTGTTATCATATTGACAGCATATATTCCAGGATAGAAAAACAAAGAAAATAATATGAAAATTTTGCTGTGTAACTTAAGTAAATTTTAAGATAAGCAAAGTTTTATTTTCAAATTTGGCCGCCACTTTGATGACGTCGCGGAACTCGGACTGGCGACATGTCCTTTTGTGACCTTCAGACATAGTCTAACACATTGGTGTATGTCGCCATTAATCTTTTTTCCAATTTCACGGGATTCCCGTTTTGTATAAACTAAGTGAACAAGACAGCTCTCCTATATATTTTATATAGTCAAGCAAATAACTCTTGACTAAAATAAATATGCGCAATATCAACACATAAAACTATCATTTGCCTTTGCAACACATCAAATAAACATACCTTGGCGTTTCTTCCTTGGAGCTGCTTTTGGCTTGCATTCATCTGTCTTTACAACTTTGGAAGTGTCAAAAGGTTGTCTCTTGTTGTACTCTTGTTGTCTTTGCTCTTCTGTCATAGGATCTATTTTAAAGTTAAATACACTTATCACTTTCTTATATAATAAGATTAACTTTGAAATTATTTTCATGATCGACTAACTCATATATTATGCTGCAAGTGGACAGCTTATAAACTGTCTAACAGACAGATGGAACAATTTAAATTTCTAATGCAGACAACACTTTCTCCTTCAGGAAAAAGTTTACTATAAACTGAAATATTCGTGACCTTCCTTCAACAAAGGTACAACAACATCAAATCAAAAGCGCAAAAGCAACCTCACTTCTGATGATTACCTTGAACAAGAGGACCATGATGGTCCTGAATCGCTCACCTGTCCCCACATGACCCAGTTTTGAACTGAGTATGACGTTGTTTTTTCTATTATTTGACATAGTGTCCTAGTTTTTGAGCTCATGTGACCCTGTTTTGAACCTGAACTAGATATCATCAAGATAAAAATTCTGACCAATTTTCATGAAGATCCATTAAAAAATATGGCCTCAAGAGAAGTCACAAGGTTTTTTATTATTTAACCTACTGACCTAGTTATTGACGACACATGACCCAGTTTCAAATCTGAAATAGATCTCATCAAAGTGAACATTCTGACCAATTTTCCTGAAGATCCATTCAAAAGTATGGCCTCTAGAGAGGTCACAATATTTTTCTATTTTTAGACCTACTGACCTAGTTTTTGATTGCAGTTGACCCAGTTTCGAACTTGATCTAGATATCATCAAGATGAACATTCAGACCAACTTTCATACAGATC